>NC_056741.1:1219539555-1219676091 GCF_019279795.1 Protopterus annectens | reverse complement strand
TTTTGTGCGCAGGTCTCTCTCTCTCTCTGTCTATCTGTGTGCGTCTCTGTGTGTGTGTGAAAATGATTCTGAGACTGACATTGTTGCAAACTTGAAACTGTTAGATAATTTGTTACTTAAATACAAGAAAACACAACTAGAAGTTGCACATTTGAAGGAATGCCTCCAGCAGAAAATAATTCATAAAGGGTTACACAGAGTGCAGTACCCGACATGTCTTATTAAAGACTCTGCTTTCCATTTGGAACTGATTAATTTATTTGATCGAGAATGGTTTGAGTTATTGGAAGTCATGATTAAGCATTATTCTATGACTGACAAAATCTTAACCTTTGTCCAAGATGTTGACTCTAAAGTGTCCAAAGATGTGCAATTTGAGAGATACAAATTTGACTCTAATGGGATTTTTTCAAGTATTAACCAACACCTTTCAAAGTTGAATAGTAATAATGTCAAAAAGCTTGAGCGAGACAGTTTGGCTTACAAAAAGGGCCTCGCTTATCCATCTCCTCCACCAGCACAGATTTGGCAATTGGGTTATTCACTGTTTGATATGTCTCCGAATGACCTACACCTAAATTTTGGGGCTGAAGTTACACCTCCTGCCCAAGTTGTAACTCAAAAAAACAGGCAACCTAGACATCAACCTGATAATGATTTTTGTCCTAATAGTCCAATAACATTACCTGACGAACCTTGTCAGGATCTTCCACGAAGGAGTGAAAGGCTTATGAATTCTTCTAGAGTTAACTACAATTATAGTTCCAGGCAACATAATCAAGGTGGTCACCAGCAGCATGACTCTGACAAATTTAATAGGTACCAACAGGATTTTCGCAACTACAACACAATGGGGCCAGGCCGAAGCATCAGAAGGGTCAGAAACCACCAAGGTGATTAATGTTTCTTCAAGGGAGGGGGACTTGTTACCCACGGATGAAGAGGGTTCAACTTCCTCCCCACCTGAGACATTTTTTTCACTCTCTTCTGAGTTATTAGCTTCATCACCTGTCACCCATCACCTATTTTATGCCTGAAAGTATTGCTCTTGAAGTTAACGGTTCACGAATTGGCAATGATTCTACCATTGACACTACTGAACCAATTGAAAACGAATCTGTTACTGAATGTCCAGTTATAATATTAAACAAAGACAAGGACTTCAAAGTTTATAAGTTTTCTGACAGTTTTTTATCTATAGAACTTGTAGATTTTTTATCAAAGGGGTACACTTATGTCCCTTGGTTTAACATGGACATTACTAGGACTATTTTAGAGCTGAAAGTGTTTACTAGAAAGCTTAATCTAGGCATATTTTTTTATGAATAACAACGACCCTTTAGTGAAAAGTCAATTCCATGTAGCTAGCACATTCAATCCACCCCTTCATCCCCTTCTTCAAATTTTTGAACAAATATGTGAACTCGATTTGAGGAACTTAGGCACTACTAAAAGGGCCATCAAAGGTAATTTTTCAGGTTTGGAAAGGGAGTTCTTAAATTGTATACAATCTCAAAATATTACAATCTGTAAACCTGATAAAGGGGGTGGCTTCGTGGTTTTTGACAACTTTGACTACACAGCTCGTATGTTAGCTCTTCTTGAAAACGAGACATATCAGGTTAGTTCTAGGTCTGAAACAAATAGGGCCTTCAACCTCATAAAATCATGCATGAATGATCTTTTTATAGATGGTCGCATTGACCAATCCATGCTTGATTACATGTGCACTATTTTTCCCAGATATCCAACATTGTTCGGAATACCTAAAATCCACAAAGATGAAAAAAATCCCCCTATGAGACCGCTCATTGATGGGCGTGGTTCACCCACTTATGCTATTTCAAAAGTAGTGGATGGTATTTTGCAAAAATACGTGGCCCTCGAGTCTCAGATTTGTAAAGACTCTTGGTCTTTCTTGTCTAAGATTAATGAGTTGACTTTTAACAGTGAGCTTAACTTTTTAACAATAGATGTTAAAGACCTCTACACCTGTATTCCTCACGACATTGCCATAGAATGGGTGGCTGACATTATGAAAAAGCATGGTGCTCCATCACCTGACATTTCTTTTATTTCCGAGATGTTGGACTTAATCTTGACTAATAATTTTTTTATGTTTGATAATAAATTTTACTTGCAGAAAATTGGTTTAGCTATGGGCTCACCATGTGGTGCCAGTGTGGCAAATTTAGTTATGGCCCAATGGGAGTCCCAAGTTGTTTTTCTATGAATTTATAGACCGGATGTTATTACTTATTATACCCGATTTCTCGACTATATTTTTGTTCTTTTTAATGGTGATGAGTGTTTGGCTACCGATACTGTTAACTTTTTTAATTCTTCTACTAATTTTGTAAAGTTTACTTACACATTCAATACCAAATCCATTGCCTATTTGGATATTTTGTTAGTTAAAAATTTTAGCCTATCTTGCTTTACAGGGCAGGTCTACAGAAAACCAAAATATTCCAACTCTTTTTGCATTTTTCAAGTTGTCACCCAACCCACCAAAAAAGATTTGTCATAAAGGGACAACTTGTGAGGGCTTCACGTATATGTAGTCTAGAACATGACTTCATCAATGAATGTAACACTCTAAAACACGTGTTTCTCCATCGTGGTTATCCTGAGTGTTTGGCCAACTCACTGATTGAGGAAGTCAAACTTAAAAGATTATCTAAGCAACTCCACTCGCTGTTACACCCAAACCAGTTGTTGGAAGTTGAGGTACTTTCTGTTGAACAAAGTACCATCTCTCAAGGGGATCTTAGTTTGGATCTTACTTTTCAGCGTTCATTTATAACAGCATTCAACGCTCAATCAAAATTCATTATTGAAATTTTGTTGAAAAATTGGGAATTATTTAGGAGTAATCCATCAATTTTTGGTTTTCTTGGTCCTAAACCACATTTCATATTTAGTAAGGGCAGAAACATTAAAAACTTAATTGAGAGTGGTAACAAACCTGTCTCTAGAGTCACGGGAATGTGTAAGTGTGAGAATTGTAACCATTGTGGATATGTAGATTGTACTAATCAATTTACGATTAATGGTATTCGTTTTAAGTTGAAATCAAAATTTAACTGTAATAGTAAATTTTTAGTCTATTTAGCCAAATGCTCTGACTGTTTTGCATTGTACGTAGGCAAGACTGAGCGTCGATTCAGGGACAGAGTCTATGAGCACCAGTATGCAATGTCACGCAACAAAGTCGACAACGCTTTGGCTAAACATCTTCATTCATACCCTGGACACAAATTAAAATTTTTGGCCATTGATCAATATGTTCAAGATGTTAGAGGTGGCCTTGCTTTGTTCAAACTAGAAGAACTGGAATTGTTGTGGCAGATCAGACTGAATGCCTTCAACTATCCAGGATTGAACGAAGCATGTTCCATCTCTTGCATACTTAAAATGAACAGTTTACACAGATAATTTTAATATTCATATGGACTTTTCTATAAAAGTATACATTTTATCGTAACACAAGATGGGTTTTTTTGACATATGAGTTTATAGTTTTTTTAATATTGTAATGTTTTATGTTTTATAATCTAATTAACCTTTAAAAAAAAAAAGAAAAAAAAAAAGAATGATGTATAATTTATACATGTAGGTCTTTTTAGGAGTGTATAGCTTTAAAAGTAGAATAGGTTTCCCGCACTTTTCCATTTAAAAGTTTGGTTATTGGATTTACTTGTTACTTTCTGAGGAAGTTTGCTTAACGACAAACGAAAAGCGCTTTAAAGTTTTTTAAGTATCTTGTTGGATTTTTACAGACATTATCTGGTGTCTATTCGTGGATTAAATATCTTTGTCCTAAGTCGGAGAGCTGGTTTGTCATTTTGTGTTTCTTATTAGTTCTAGTGCCGGTTTCTTTCTCTGTCTGTGTGTCTCTCTGTCTCTGTGTCTCTCTGTCTCTGTGTGTCTCTGTCTCTGTGTGTCTCTGTCTCTGTGTGTCTCTGTCTCTGTGTGTCTCTGTCTCTGTGTGTCTCTGTCTCTGTGTGTCTCTGTCTCTGTGTGTCTCTGTCTCTGTGTGTCTCTGTCTCTGTGTGTCTCTGTCTCTGTCTCTGTGTGTCTGTGTGTGTGTGTGTGTGTGTGTGTGTGTCTCTTCTCTCTCTTGTGCTTAGGTGTGGCCCACCTTAGTGCGGATTGTTCCATTTGTGCAGGGTTCAACCCCCGAGCTTTAAAAGATAGGAAGGCCAAGTTGGCCCTCAAAGGTCTTCTGCCTGCTACTGATTCTCCTTCCTTGTCTTTGGCTTCAGTCACAGCTGCTGCTGTGACTGCCTCTCCCACTTCTCTTCCTCTGGCTTCCCCTCTGTCCCAGGCTGAGACTCAAACTCCTGCATCTAAGCCTGTGGTAGCGGAGCAGAGGAGAGGTAGACAACAGGGGAGAGAGTCGAAGACGGAGGAAGAGGTCCCCGGACCTTGCTTCTCCGAGCAAGTCAGCACGGATCCGTGACTCCCCTTGGCTCCGATCCCCGTGGTTCTCCCTAGAGCCAGAGGAGCCACTTTGTGTCCTGGGCATCGGTTCCCCGACCCACCAGGTTGTAGTTCGTGGCCTCGTCACGGTCAACTCGCTCCTTATCTGATATGGATCTGGATAAGATGATGAGGTGCTTTACCCATACACAGATCCAGATGGGGGTCTTGCCAGCCCCCCCTTCCTCTGGAGGGGGGAACCTCACTTCCTTTTTTTTCAACCCATTTCTCCTTCCCCGATACTCTGATCAGAGGTTGGCTTTGGTCAGGGGGTCGACGCAGACGGTCCTTGTTTCTTTGATGCCGACAGCTGCCTGGAGCATCTTGGATCTGACCAGATCAGATCAGAGACGCACTCTGAGCCGGGGCTTGGGTGCCGGATCCTAGGGAGTGGAACCTTTTCCATTGGCGCCGACATCGGTCCAGATCCCCTCCCTCGGAGCTCCATCCACTTCAGGGCTGGCTCCGATTCTCGCATTGGACTCTGGGAGACCGGCCTCCTTATTAGCTTTTCAGGAGGTCCACTCTTCTTCGGTGTTCGATATGGTAGAAAGGGTCCTCTCCATCTGATCGAGACCCCTGACCACCCCTTGGACTCCACCCAGACCCCCTTGGCTCTGTCTACGCTCCCCATTGTCTTACCAGAGGGAGAGCCCATGTTCGAAGAGCCCCAGACTGTTCCCCCAGAGGAATTGATGGCTTGTGAGTGCTCCCATGAGAGCCCCAGTGGGGATGTGCCTAGCAAGCATACGTGCAAGAGGAGGCACTTGGACTCCCTCTGAGTCCCTAACAGAGGACACAGATTTAGATGATGGGGAGGGCTCCCTAATATCACCTCCCGAGGATGTCTTCTTTGGAGATGACATGGAGATCCTGCACCAGCGGGGGAGGTTGGTCTGTCCCCAAGCCCTCCTCTGAGTCTGTGTTCATGGAGGCTTACGGCACGGGCCTGTCTACTTCCTGGTTGTCCCCTCCTGCAGATCCTTTAGTGGATTTGCTCACCTCGTGAACATGGAAGGAACCGGATACCGTGGAGCCTATCCCCAAGTGCCCCAATTAAAATTTTAAGTCCCCCCCCATTGACGGGCCATCCTGGAATAAGGGCTCCCCTGCAGACGCCAGGGTGGTAGCAGCAGCCACTAAGGGGGAACTATCTCAGGAAAGTTCCTCTGTCCACCCTTCTGACTGGGAGTCACGGAAGATGGACCGCCTAGGGAAGCGGGTGTATGCTTTAGCTACCTTTTTGATCAGGGTGCTGAATTACTTGGCCCATGTCACTAGACTCCAATGCGACCTGGTAAAGGAGCTGGAAGAGTCTCCACCCAAGTCCATGTTGCGAAGGACAAGGCTTCATTCTCCGCGAAAATGGCCACTCTGAAAGTGGTATTAGATAAGTCCATGCGACTCCTCTCCCATGCTATGGTAGGAGTGGCTAGGGCGGCTGGGGCTGGCGTGTCCCATGAGGCATAATGCCTGGCTGAGGTTGTCAGTTTACCGAACCCTTTAAGGCATCCTTTGCCAATGGCCCTTATGGTTCAACACTTTTCAGTAAGACCGTCAAGGAGACACTAATCCAGAGTGAGGATGACTGGAAGACCTACTGTTTGCCACAGGGATCCACTTCTCTAACCCTCAAAAATCCTTTTGCCGGAACCAGAGAGGGCAAAAGAAGATTTGGTTCTGGAAGTCTCAGTATTCCCGGGACACTCGGGGCGCTTCTTCCCCTAGCGGCAGAGGGGGACAGAATGGATGCCAGTCCAGAGGCAGAGGGGGTCCGCGAAACTTCGGGTCTTGAGAACCATTCTCGGACAGACCTGGGCAGCAACCCTGAGGGGTTGCCTGGCTGCTCTACTCTGGAGGCAGTCGGGGGTTGATTGTCCTTGCACCCAGCGGCATGGGAGTCCATAACAAAGGACAGCTGGGTGCTTCAAATCATATTCAGAGGATATTCTATCCCCTTCTTGGGTTACCCCATATCTCCCAAACACCTCTCGGACGTTCCACCCACGCAAAGGGAGGCAGCAGCACAGGAAACTTTCAAGCTGCTAGGAAAATGAGCCATTGAAACCGTCCCCCCAGATCAGTCTAGATCGGGTTCTACTCAAGGTTCTTTTGGTGCCAAAGAAAATGGGGGACTTGAGGCCCATTCTGGATCTCTCTACTCTGAACCTGTCAGTTGCCAAAAAAGTTCCGGATGGTTACACTACAAATCATGCCGTACCTGCAAGAGAGCGACTGAATGTGCTCGTTAGACCTCCAGGATGCTTACTAGCGCACAAAAATGCACAGAAGGTCCAGGAGGTTCCTCTGCTTCTGGCTAGGGGCCAATCATTATCAATTTTGAGCCCTACCCTTTGGTCTCGCCACAGCCCCCAGGGTGTTTACCAAAGTGATGGCGGTGGTAATGACTCACCTGATACTTCAGGGGATTCAGGTCTATCTGTACCTGGATGATTGGCTCCTCACTTCTTCCACCAGGTGTCTACTTTCGCAGACCAGGGATTACTTTTCTGACACTTGCCATGAATTTGGGTATCTCAGTCAACGCATCCAAATCTCTCCTAGAGCCTGTACAGGTAATAGACTACATTGGTGACAGGATAGATGCACTTCAGTGCAAAGTATTTCTGACCTCTGAGAGAGTTCAAAACCTCAGGATGCATGTACCGTTCTCGCCTCTCGACAGCAGAATCAGTGTTGAGGGCCCTAGGCTCAATGGCGGCGACCATAACTCTTCTTCTGTGTGCTCTGCTACACATGTGGATTCTTCAGTGGACTGTAGCGGGTCAGTGGTCCCTGTTGGAATTACCATTAACTTATACTATCCACCTAAGTAGTGTGTCAGTCGTCCCTTATATGGTGGATGAGCTCTCCGGACATTTTGGAGGGACGACCCTTTGTTCCACCCCTGGCCCAAACCGCAGTGACTGCAGATGCCTTCCAACTCAGGTGGGGGGGCATTGTTCGGGCAGGACGGTCCAAGGCCTGTGGTCCCCCATAGAGACTAACTTGCATATCAGTGTCCTAGAGATGAGGGCGGTCTTTCTAGTGTTGCAGGCTCTTCATGCCTTTCTTCCTCCTGGAACGATTGCCATTCAATCAGACATGTCGGTAGTCTGGTATATCAACAAACTGGGAGGGAACAGATCTTACCCCCTTTGTCACGAGGCCATGAGAGCGTTGGGAATGGTCGATCTCCACTGGACGCTTTTCGCATCACAACGCACATTCTGGGACGGTCCAACATTCTAGCGGATAGGCTGTCGGACCATTCTAATGCCTTTTGAGTGGTCTCTGAATCTGTCAGTAGCAGAACAGATCTTCAGCGAGTGGGGTTAACCTTGCTGCGATCTCTTTGCATCTCCTTCCAATGTGAAGTGCAGCAGGTTTTTTGCTCTGAACCCCCTGCCGGGGGATTCCCCCAGAGACGCTCTAGTTCATGCTTGGCCTCCCGGTCTTCTGTATGCTTACCCCGCCAGTACCCCGCCAGTACCTTTCATTCTGAGGTTTCTGCAGAAAGCTTGTCGACTGGGGAGCAAGGTGATCCTCATTGTCCTAATCTGGCCTCGCTAGGTATGGTTTCCCTTCCTTTGGTCAACCCTTCTGGCTCCACCTTGGGTCCTAGATCCCATTCAGGATCTGATTTCACACCCTTCGGGGGTGCCTCATCCGAGTCTGGACAGCCTGAAGCTCACGGCCTGGCTGCTCCAGTTCCCATAATTGTTAGGACTCCCGGACTTTCCTCCTCAGTTAGATCTGTTTTGTTAGCTGCTCATAAGTCTTCAACAAGAAAAGTTTATAGCCGCAAGTGGAAACATTTTTCTTTCTGGGCCTCTTGGAGGCGTTTTAGACCCATTCGCGGCTCCTATTTCTGCTGTTTTTGATTTTCTAGCTGATATTTTCCAGCACAGAGCTAGTTCTTCTACTGTCAAAGTTCAGTTGGCTGCCATTTCCCATTTTCATGTTGGCGAGGATTCTGCATGGTTAGCATCTTCCAGACTGTGTAAATCCTTTATTAAAGGCACCTTTTTGCTACGCCCCCTGGTCAAAGATCCTGTCCCGCCGTGGGACCTTACTATGGTTCTCCAAGCTCTGTCGCTCCTCCTTTCGAGCCTGCTTCAACTGCAGATCTAAAATTTCTATTGTGGAAAACCGCTTTTCTGGTAGCTATTACCTCTGCTAGAAGGGTTTTGGAATTACAGGCTTTGTCCATCAAACTTCCGTACATGATTTTTCATAAAGATACAGTGTGGTCTGATGCCCGAGTGTGGTATGGGATACCTCAGTCTGGCCCTACAAACATATAGATTGATAGTGCATGCTTCTCCAGTTTCTGATACTCTTATCAGATAGTACAGGGCCAAGAACACTGACATCTACCCCAGTCTGTACACAGGCCAAATTAACATGATCACAGTACACTGCTGTGTAATAGAGTCTGTCGACAATCACCATAAGTACACAGACCTCACTTCTGTACAAACTACCACAGAATATCCAGGTTTTGTCCTCAACTATTAGACCTCCTATACATTACATGTCTGTCAGTCGGATATGTTACTGGCTTGATATCTGGAATTATGCCAGTAAATAATGGTGTACTGTACATATCCACCTCTTACTGGATGACATGAACAAAGGGTGACAGATGTAGGGGACACAGGCATAAACACAGGGCCAATATTGACATATTGCAGTTATAAACTGAGAACATTGCTGGTTTAACAGGGTTTGTTATGACGTATCTTTTCTGAGGGATATGAAGTCAGTAACGCACATGGATGTTACCATTTTCTGAGTACAATCAGAGTATGCTACTGCATTTATGAAGACAGAAAATGTGAGTAACACCAAATCTCCGGCTCCAAACTCTGACCAGTCTGCAGATAGCCCTACACGTGAGAGTTTTCTCAACCACGTAACACTGTCATGCCAGACTTTAAATCATGCAGAACAGCCATATCCACACAAAAACGCTGTTAAACCAACATTACTTCAAATGTAGAACAGCAATACTTGTATTCTGTTCCCATATCTGGAACATCCCCTTCCAGTTTTTTGGCCAGTCTCCACAGTGTTTGTTGTAAGAGGTATTTTCAACTACCCTCTGTGCTGCTGTTTGTCACACACCCACATGAAGTCCTGCTCACAGTGAGGGAGAAAGGCCAACACCCACTTGCACTGCTTACTTGTAGGAGTGGGTTTCCATGCGTTTGGCAATAGGAATGATACCACAGGTGTTCATGCAATTAGCAAGTGGAGGACTTCCATTTCGTGCACATCAGCTGATCATGAGCATTACCTACCAAAGTCAAGCTGCTGCCTATGCAAAACAGATGCATTTTTCCACATCTACCAGAGAGTGAGAGAGAGAGAACAAGGGAAAGAAAGGAAGAGAGAAAGAGCCAAGCGTGTTTTAGTATTATCTGTGGGTAGAGAGAGATCTCTGGGTATTATAATGGTTGCCTGTATATAACTGTATGGCTGTGTATTGTCTTCAACAACTTCTACGGTGTTTGACAACTGTTGTCCCAATGTCACATTACAAGGCCATGTGGATCCTCCGTATGAAAATATAGCAAAACCCACCCTGCAATGGATCCTGTTATTTACACAATCGCACCAACACCCACACAGGATACTGAGGACCCCCACACACACACCCACTTGCCAGTAGTGAGTTTCAACCCCCTACCTAGCTATGTATTGTTACTATAGTGTTACGCAGTTATCACAAGCCACACGGCGGTTATATGTTGGAGAGCTGTCCAAGGGTATCTTTGAAGGTGAGTGACATCAGCTGCAGTGCTAAAGGAGGGGTGAGGGAAGTGCAGTAAGTGTGAATGACCACAAAAGCAGGTGTCAACAGACTCGCACACAGACAAACACATTTTCACAGTTGCCAGGGGCAGAATTAGAACTCCTGCCTAACTAGTTTGCTACACTAGAGTATTACGCAGTTATCACAAGGGCTGCGGAACTTATAGGACTGAGATTTTGCCAAAGGGTTATTTCAAGGTGACTGACATCAGCAAGAGTGCTAATATGGGCAGTGGGAAGTGCAGTGTCTGTGAATGTGCCATAAATCATTCCTCTGTAAACACACACACAGTCACACAACTTTACATTTGACAGGACTGAGTATACAAATGCTACTTGAGTACTGTTTTTTGCTATTGTGTTGCACAGTTATCACAAGCACCACAGACACTATAGGGTTGAGGGCTACCAGAAGGAATGTCTGCAGTGATTGACATCGGCACATAATGCGATATCAGACAGTTGGATGTGTAGTGGGTGAAATGGGCCTTGTAATGGAATTTTATCTGTCAGTTTGTCTCTCTTCCCCACATCTGTGTGTGTATGTTTGACATATTATAGTGTGTTGGCCTTGGATATGTGTGAATATTCCTATCCAATGTGCATGTGAAGCTTAAATGGTGTACAATTTGGTATGTGCGCACAGGCATCTGCAAATGACAGATGTATAGTCCACTGTGTTGTCAGACATGGGCTTCATTTCTCGAGTGTAGGAGCATGCCCAGTATGACCACCTGTATTGAGTGTGTGAATCCATTCCAGGTAGGGTTGTACTCCAGTCCAGGGTTTGGTGTTCTCAATCTGCAGATAGCAACCTGTTTCTGCAGGATATTTGTAGATAAGCTGACAATATGGAGTCTCAATGGGCGACAGGGGAATACTGTAGCTGTTACTGTTTGTGCTGCTTGTGTTACATGCTTGGTGTTAGCAGAGATATTCAGACATATGTACTGTTTTACACTGATGTATTATGTCATTGACTACTGACATATACTGTATGTGCGAGTCAGAGAGAGGCGTCATTCCCTGGGTCCCTACCGTGTCAGTGTACGTGATATGCGTTGTCTCTTTGCCAAGGCCTGGGCATACTAGGCACGCCTCCTTCTGCTTATATGGGCAGGCTCAGGTAGTTCCTCCTCAGAGTCCCTTTGTTCCTGTGATGGCCTTGGCAATGGTGGGGGGCTTTGTGGCCTTGCCCCATGCTGTTCCTGCTGCAGCTCTGTCCGCAGGGCCATATTGTGTAGCATGGCACATACTAGGAACATCTGTGTACATGTAGCTGGAGAGTACTGCAAGGTAGCGGAACAAACACCCGCTCTGTTATGATTCTGGTTTGTGTGTGTGCCTCATTATGGAGTTCTTGTTCAGGTGTGTGCATTTCTGAGGGGTGTCATCAGCCACGGCTTCTGTGCGTAGCCAGCATCCCCCCACTACGTGGCCATATGGGATGTCCCCACTGGCAAATGACTGGTGCAGCTGTCCTATGCCAGACGTGGGAGTCGTGATAGCTTCCAGGCTGCCAGCATACGCATTGAAGATAATGCCCTGGGCATCGCACATGACCTGGCAGTTGGAGGGGAAGCCCTTGCAGTTTATATGTATACCCTACCCCGCCTGCCGGGTGGTGCTTTGATGTGTGTGTGCGTGCAGTCAATAGCACCCACTACCTCAGGGTATTCTGCTATTTGGTGGAAGTGACTCGCATTGCTGGTCAACTCCTCACGGGTGTTGAAGTATATGTGCTCACCGGCAAGTGCTGACATGGCATCTAGGAACTAGTGGAGTACCCTGGATGCTGATGCCTGTGAGCTCCCCATGATATCCCCAGCTGGTCTAGCCATGGGTACCTTCCAAAGTATTCTTAAGCATACACATACTTTGGTATCCACTGGGATGGGTTCCCCTCTGTTGGTTCTGTGTGAGGTGTGGCCTGCGCAGCTCAATAATGTGCTGTAGAATGTCCCTGTCCACCCTGTAGCGCTCCACTATCTCCAGCTCATGTAGCCCCTGGTAGGTTACCCTGGGTCTGTACACTCTTCTCCTTCGCACTGTGGGTTGGTCTTCTGCATTCACATCCTCGCCACCCTCAGCCTCTTGCACATATTGATGTATGAGAGCAATAGCAGCCTCTAACATTTGGTTAGTTTTGTCAGGTAAAATGTCCCCGTTTGTGTGCACCGGTGGTGTAGGGTTTGTGGGAAAAAAAGACTGGTAGGTGTTTGCATAGTTTATAGTAGTGTGCTAGGCTACTCCATGTGTAATTGGCTGATTCTGATACATTCACTTGCCAGCTATGCTAGCTCTCCTTGATTGCCTTTCTACTGCTGTTTTCCCCTCCCAATGCCTTCCCTTTTAAGCCCCGAGGCATGGTGCTCATATCTAATGCTCAGATGTGAACAGAGCTGCTGTTTCCTTTTTTTTTTTTTTGGTTTAAAACCCGGTGCGGTGCGCGCACACCTGTTTAGGCAATGTTAACACTGCTAGGCAGCCTCACACGCACCCCCTTACTTAGCTGTGTTTAGCTAAAGGTAAACAAGGGCCACAGAGCTTCAGGAAGCTTACAGCATGCATGACACACTCCCCATTATGAGGCAATCTACCTCTTATACCTATTCCATGGTGTTGCTGCACCTACACTGTTGGGTGCAAGCTAACACTGAGAGGAAATCTGTGATTCAGTATCAGTCCCCTCATTTCCATAAAACAGAATGCTAATTCATAGTTACCACACTCGCAGTGAGCCTTCCCCCTTAGCGACAACTATTCCCTGGTGGTGTTGTCTCATGCATGCCATTTAACTATCATGGCAAAATGCTGATTTGGGTTTAAAAGCTTATTTCCAACTTTTTTTTTCTTATTTTCAGGCCAGTCCTTTGCGCACCGCTGCCTGCACTTAAACAGCCAAAACAAACTGTTATTTTTTATAATTTTGCAACTATTTCTCATGCCAATGGCCATATATTTGGCATGCCTACAACATTGAATACATGGTTTCTTTGGAGCTGTTGTGCCTCTGTTTTGTAATTTGCAGAAATGTATTCTGTTACTAACCGAATACATTTCTGCCGGTTACACTATTCCTGCACAGATGCCTGCCTGCTTCTTGGATCGCTAATTCACCTCCTTTGCATGGTTTTCACCTGCAAATGGGGTAATTAGCATATAGCAGTGGTGTCCGTGCAGGAATAGTGTAGAAATGCTAGTGCATGTCCCGGGAGCATGTTCCTGGATCACACGTCAGCCATATTGCGTGCAGCAGCTCTTGCACTATTCCTGCATTCCGTGCAGAGCTTGCTGAATCCGGGGGAGTCTAATATATGTATAGAGAATACTGGAGAAAAGGGGGTGTTGAGGATTAGGTAGGGTCATGACAGTGGCGGGAATTTGTGTGAAGTAAGAGTTTTTAGCTCCTTTTTGAAGTACTTGGAGTGGGAAATCGGGGATGGGTCATCGAACCATAAGTCAGGCAAAGATCCCCTTGAGGAAACTTATAGGGTATTCAGTACAGAGGCAGAGCCTTTAGCCGATCAGCATAGGACCAGGTAGTCTATTCATGCAGAAAAAACCAAGAGGTAACTGCAGCTCCAAGAGATCAGGTAACACAGACAGCATTAGTCTATTCATGCCCTGAATTTTCCGGGTTAGAAACCTTTGTAATTCTATCCGTTCAAATGTCTGGTTAGATACATGCCAAAGGGAGCTATGTAAACCATAAGTCTAATAAGGGTCTGACTATTGTGGTATTAAAACTTCCTTGGACATGGCTGACATACCATTCACTATTAACTGGGACACTAAGAATGATTTTCTTATTCTATTAATTACATTTTGTTCAAATGCCACATATGTTCCCAGATTCCTTAGTACGGGGTCTTTTTTAGGGTTATTATTTGGTGGACTAAAAGGGCATTATAATGTGTTTGCATTTGCAGTGAGCTTTAGACCATGGCTTCATCACCAGTCATTTGTCTGTGTTAAACCCATTTGCCAGATGTTGGTGACTTGGGGGGACAAGCACAAATCCTCCCAATTTACATAAATCTGCAAAGTTGGTGAGCCAGAGCCCTTCAGCATTACCCTTGACTTCATAGAAGTAATTGTCAAATTGGAGTGGGCAGAGTATAGAGCCGTGGAGTACTCTGATGGTCACTGGTGTCTTGGTGGTGGTAGTCTCACCGATTGAGAATTAATGGGTCCTCTGTGTGACCCCAGTCAACAACACAGTGATTCGTGTAAGGAATTACAGCTAGCTCAGGTAGTTTGTCAGTGGCTTTGCAGGGTTTTTAATGAATGACTCAGCCAGATAAACATACTTAGAATGCACCGTTTTACTGTCATCCATTGGCTTGGTGACCCTGTCAAAGAAGTATAACAGGTTAAACAGCCATGATGTTTGGATAACAAGGACCTATGAGGATGTGTCAAGGGTCTGTAGGTAGCCAATAAACTTCTTTTCATAGATAATTTGTTATTGAATGGCATACTATTTTTAATGACTGATGGGTCTGTAGTTTCCTGGTTGAGTTGATGGTCCAGCCTTGTGTGGTGGAGTGATGACAATTGTACATCCTCCACTGACTTGGAATGTAGCCTGTTTTGACTGATGCGTGAAATGCCTTCTTTATATGTAAATTCTGTATGTGTATCAGCCTAATTTTGTACTTGCTAGTTTTTATACTTCTATTATTATGTGTATTTCAAGTGTTTGTCTATATTTTCTTAAGTTAATACCAGTGTATCTCAAATGTATGTATATTTTATCTTGGCATAATCAATTACAAATCTTCATTTTATCTTGGGGCTTTTCCCTGGGCCTCCACTGAAAAAAAGGCTAACCACTGAGTCAGACTGTCCCAGTCAACAAGGGTAAAAAAAAAAAATGGATACTCTGGTTAATAGCAACCTGAAATTTGCCCACCATGTATCCATATTTAGTAAGGAAATCTGTTTCTGTATGGCACATTATATAAGTAAAGACATCACATCTGGAGCTAAAGATGTTCTAATTCCATTGTACTCTGCCATCATCAGAACAGACACCTGGAACAATTGGCGACCCTACATAAGTTTCTCACCAAGAGATTACGTAGTGTACACAGTACACATCACAAGTCTTCCATAGAAAGACTAAAAGCCCTGTTACTGTATTCTGTGTACCACTGGTTACTAAGGGATGACCTGTACCTGGCTTACAGGGAACGCACTGACCAGGCCCTGAGCCAAATGCTGCACATTCCTTATTCGTACTGCACAAGGGTCACTCTTCCAGGGATCTTAATCAAGCTGCTGACATGAACAAGTTATGCTGGAGAGAGCCGCATCTTGCAGAATGCGTCACTTCTCAGGAACAAGCCTCCAGTTCATGTGGAACACAGCACCTCCATGAGCCTCTTCAGATGCAGCATATATCAATGGATGGGTGACCAAATTCACTCCTGGGGTCATGCTCATGACCCTTCTAGGCAGAGGAAGTTATTAACTATCGCCCTCTTTCTCCACCGCCTTAACCCCCTATATTCCTAATCGTTCACTTAGGTCAGAAAATCAGAATCTGCTCAAAAGTCTGCAAACCTTTATGGCCACCTGGACACACACTGCTATCCTGCTTCTTAGCTAAACTTTATGGAATTCTCTTCCCTCCCTTCCTTAGAAAAACTCCTAACCACTAACTTTAAATCCCTCCTCCATTCCTATCTTTAAAGTGGGAATGCCCTTTCTCCTTCCACACATAGGACCCTCCTATATCAAAACCCCACCTTCTAACTCTGTGTATCATCTCTGCACTTGCATCATTTGCCCTCCTACTCCTCCTTAACCTCCAAATTTTGTTAATCGTCTATTTCCAACAATTTCTCGTCCTCAGTTGTAATCCACTGTTAATGATCCTTAGACTGTTCTGTTGCTAGCTAGATTTTTACTACTTTTATTGTGGAATGTACAGTTTCAATTGTAATTTACTGTTAATGACTCTTAGACTGTACAGTTACTAGATTTTATTATTGTAGAATGTAGAATTTTTTTACTGTAGAATGCTGCGTAAAGCTGTATGGCTTCTTTGCTTTGTGTGTGTACATGTTAATATGTTGTCATTGTTACTGGAGCTTTTCTCCCGGGCCTCCATTGATAACAGGCTCTTTTTAGGCCCAATGGACTTTTCCAGTCATCAATCATTGACCCTTACTTGTGCTAACTTTTTTTTTTTTTTTATTAGCACCATCAAGTGGGGCAAATCGGGGTAACTATGGCTAGGCTTGAAAGGGATATGTGGCCATTTAATCTTCTGTTAACATGAGACTATATACCACTTATAGTGCTGGGATGATGTTCCTCGATCCAGCCTGATAGTGAAAGCATATTTACAGTTTCCTTTTTATTATTTTTTTCAGTTCCAAACATCTATCATGATCCCTTCATCTGCTCAGACTGATGCTTGCATTCCGTCTGAAGTTCTTTTTAGAAGCAGCTTGCATTAGTAGTCTGTATGGAGCTAGCCACACAAGGATACCAATAATTGCTAGTCATTTGGTAGTACACTATATTGATGGCAATTGTGTTCTCTCTTAATTTCCTTAGACGTCTTGCAATATTTCCCCATGTAGTAAGTGTACTAAAATACACAGAAATGGGCAAACAGTTTGCTGTGCTGAGCAGGGCAATTTTTTTCTTGACAGTGGAATAGAGCCTGTACACATGTATGCCTTTGGATACTTTCAGGTGTCCGGACCCTTCCTTATTTGTAACTGTTTTAGGACACACTAACATGTTGATATTAGTGTGGATATGCAGTTTAAAAACTCTGAACTCCCATGCATATGGCATCATAACTTTTGTCTTTGCTGAACACTGATTTTTGCATTCATTCACTGAAGAATTGTGATGTCTACATATTCAGTTCACCTGCTCAGCATGATGCCCATTAGTCAGCCACGCTTGTCCTAAACTGAAATCCAGGGTCACTGTTTCATAAAGCTTCTCAACCTAGGCAGTTGTAGATCCTAAGATAATTGAATGGTTTCTAATCTGCTTTATCTTTAGAGATACTTTTATAAATGCTTTGTCTTTATGTAGTAGTGTTGCCATTGACAATGTTTGTGTACTTGCAGGCTAGTCTACTTTGACATTACAGCTTTGCCCTTTGCTGTGGGGAATGTGAATTGCTTCAACCTTTTTTATTTTGATAACCCCATAATCCATCCTCACAGTACGCGGCTGTTGAATTTTTGTATGCATTTCTACTACGCTTTGCTATAATATTTCCTTTGAGATGTTCCAGTCCAAAATACTTTCAAAAGTGTTAATGAGAAATGTGCCATCTGCTGCTTCTGTCCATAGGTGAGATCTCCCTTCATACATGAATTTAAATACGGTATTCTGTGCACCATGGAGTTCAGTTCACAGTTGCATTTGTGCAGTGCACCTTCCTCATCATTCTTTCTTGCTATCATAATTCTCTCTCTCGCAAATATTGTTTGCTCTGTACACTTTTTTTAATGTAATTATTCTTTGATTATCAGGAAGGTCAGACTTAGTAGTAGCCCGCTTTCAGCAAAGGCCCATGAGAAACAGATGTAAAGTACTAGGCAGCATTTTAAGAGCAATAATTTGGCAGTGTTTAAAAGTAATACCAAAAACAAATGTAAAGCAATGTCTGCAGAAGAGTGAATATGGAGATGTAAGGTATGAATAGGTATTTGTTCACATTTAGGGATAGAGTTTATTCTGGTGTTGAGCAAGAACCAGGTTTTTACAGTCTCACTTGTGTTTATGTAGTGTTTGTCATTTGTTCTGCTTTGACCACTGGAAAAATTTGCCACAGTACAGTGGCTCTGGGAAATTAGAGGTTTGCAGTACTAACAAAATCCTTACTGTGTTTTGTGTGGACATTGCAGTTTCTGTAATAGGGGATAATGCGTCTTCATCATTGGAAGCCATCTGGCCTGGAGAATGAATTCGAGATAAATAAGATAGTGTGGTCATCTGAATTGCATTCTTCCTCAGAAAAAGATTCACGTTATCTCTTCTGAGAATTAGTAGGAAGACAGGAAACCGAAAGGAAGGAGACTTGAGAAACAAGATGTCCTTATATAGGGCCCTATTCACAAAACATGGCAGATCAAAATCCAGGCAAACCTTAAATAAGGATTCGGGTAACTCTTCCCTAATTAGGATTTGAGGTAAGTGCTGCAATCCCTCTGAAATAATGAACCGTGGTTCCCCTGCCTCAAATGTTATCAGTATCCTCAGTCTCCTCTAATGTGAGAGTCCGATGCCATACATGCCTCCAATGGGGGGTCACACTAGTGGGAGGTTGAGAAATAGTAGTAGTGTCTACCTGCAAAACCTCATGGAATTATGCATTCGCAATATAGGGTACCCCAAACAGTCGACCCATCTCGATTTGGATTACACAACCTGGTGGAATTTTTGAAAAGTTAATCAAAGCATAGGATGCAGGTAAAACAGTGCACACAGCATAGTTCAACCTGGCCATAGAGTGACATAATTTCCTCCCTTGAGGATATCAGAAAATCTACAAAAATGAGGAATAAACCCCTGTGTTGCCTACTGGATGGAAAACCTGGTCACGGGTAGGATACAGATAGTCATAATAGGGACCGTTACCTCCACAAATAGACCAGTCACCAGTGGAGTCCCCCAGGGTTCAGTGCTGGGACCTCTCCTGTTTGTCTTCTACTTTTCTGACGGTAAAGGCCAATACCCAAGGACTCTGGCTGAAGTTTGCAGCTGACTGCAAGATGGGAATTGTCATGGAATCTGCAAAGGACAGGCATCCTGCAGAAAGGGTAGTCTCAAGTTCAGTAACTGGTGTCGAAATCATGGTCTGAAACTAAATGCAAAAAATGCAGTACTGTCTTTTGGTAAGTCATCATACCCCTAGGGAGTACCACACTAAGAGATGATCCAGTCATTTGGGATTTAGGAGCTAATGCAGGCAGTCACCTAACTTTGACTAATGACCATCGTATGTCTAATGTAAAAGTCCTTCTATATTGCACAGCTTTCAAACGAAGAGATTGTGTCATTGTTCACCTTTACTCCGCCCTCATTACCATTCATTAGCGGACCAGAGTTCTGCTGTGGCGACCCCTAACCCTGAAAGACAAACAACAACTCCACCCTCATTAGACTAATCCTAGATTTATAATGCCCCTGTTGGCAAGTATCTGCTCAGACACATGCAGCAGCTGGGAACACCCACAGAGATACCTTATTAAAAGGATACAGGGCCTAAACAACATGTCCTTCATGGACTGACTCAAAGCCCTGCCACCCATACTTGGTATTGTACAGACTGCTAAGCGATGACCTGTGTCTGGCATACAGAGCATCCTCTGACCCATTACTGATGGATTTACTGCACATCTAACAGTCAAATGGCATCATAAATACGCTTTCTATGGATCTAAATCTCTTCTACAACATCAATATAATGGTTTGGTTAGACGGACTTTTATTTCACAGAGGATACTGCTGCTTTGGAACAGACTCCCCATCCATTCACATCAAAGTTCATCTCTGACCATTTTCATCCCAAAACTCACCCACCGATCTAACAGTGGACAAACTGCAGCCCCTAGAGATGCTCTAACCCATGCATGGGTCCCTTAAAATTATCTATAATATGATCCTGGTTGGTCTCATTAGGTGTAATTTAAAATTACAGACCATGGGGTAGGTGATACCAAACTATACCAAATGCGAATGGCTATTTTGTGAGCAAAAAAAGAAACTGGCTAAGCTTAAAATAACCTGCAAGGGCAGCTAGTCTAGCAGTTAGGTATGCACTGAAAGTCTGGCAATTCTTGTGTTCAGCCTCTATAAAAAGCAAGCAGTGAGAGTGGAGATCTTTGTAAGGAATTTGCCAACCACAATCACAATTCACTTCATTAATGGGCATATAACATACTTTAACAAAGATTCAAGGAAAAATAGGAAGGTTCCACAATGGGGCAATTGTCTGAATAAAAGAAGGCAGAGGTAAACACCAAAGACTACATACCAAATAAGTCTAAGGGGTGCGAGTTCTACATTCTGACTGACAGTAAGATATTCTGAGCATCTTATGTTCATACATCTGCTTATGTACCCTTATGCCTGCATTATATTTTGTGAGCCATTATTCTCAAGTGATTTGCACAGACAGCCCTCACTGAGATAGGCCCAAATTGGAAAACTGTACATGACAGTCAGGTTGTAGAATGTGGTACTGATTGCGGATGCTGTCTATGCTAATTCTTGGTTGTCTAGCAATGTTTCCACATGACACAAGATGCTTACTAACACAGATATGGACTCTACCTTTCTCTGTGCTCATGTCAATGTGTTGTTTGCAGCGGACTAGTGGTCACATAAGTGCATATGTATGTCTATTTTGTTTTTCTTTCTTGTGTCCCATCCCTCCTTAAATGTAATTATTTTGATACATGAGCACCAAGTAGATTGTACTGTGTATCTGCATTTGTCTTTCTCAGTGGTACTTGGCATAGATTCATCTCATACTGCTGGTGAGATGCATGTAACAGTGGTAACCCATTGATGTTCTTCATCTCACATTGCTGCAGTCCTTACACTTGGGTAGTCCGCTGTCCTCGGTCGGCCCGAATATCAAAGTATAAGGCTGACGTCGGTCAAGGCGCATTTGACTGACATCAGGACGTCAGGGTACAAATGCGCATGACCGACGTCATATCCTCAGTCTTTTTTGCCGCATGGTCCGATGCAGAAGCAGCTTTGCAAGTGCCGGTTGGCGTTCTGAGATTTTTCAAGTTTGAAGTTTCAGACCGAGTTCAAAGTTGGCTAAGTACCCCGTTGGGAATATTTTAGTTTTTTCTTGCCTCAGTGATTTACCGGATGTCAGAAAAAGTCAATAATTGTATTTCTTGTGGGAAACAGATGCCATAGAGATTATCATACTTTGTGTATTCCTTGCTTAGGGCCTGAGCACGGCGTTGTTGGCTGTCGCTCTTGTGCTAGATTTAATAACGCACTATAAAGAGAAGGTTGGATTGTGCAAGGTTAGTCTTTGGGAAGCGGTGTAATTATAAAATGCCGCCGGATGCTCCGGCCCGCTTCTTCAAGAAGCGCAAGGACAAGGCAGTTAAGCCTAGGCTAGAAGAGCCGTCTGTACCGGACGCCGGTTCTTTGGAGGTGTCGGTGGAGCCGGTGGCTCCGCCGGAGGTTTCTTTGTGTTCCCAGGGTGAGACCTTATTATTGCAAGATGTGGCCTCTCAGGAGGCAAGTCAGGCTGAGGGGCTTCTCAGGTTACTATACTCCCCTCCCTTCCTAGGGTGGCTAGGCCCTCTCCTTCTGTTTCAAAGGCTTCTCCCAGGGGCAGGCCAGGTTTGGCTTCAGTTGGAGTTACCCCTAGCTCTTCAGGTACTGTGCCCAAGAAGCACATGCTTAAAATGGCGGAAGATTTGATTACTTTAATTAGGGGTTCTATGCCTCCTGATAAGAGACCTAGGTTGGAGCCTGAGCTGGGGGTTTTGAGCAGGCTTCGATGTTTCAGAGTCTTGACTGAAGACTTGCAGGAGTACTCTCCTTATTCTGATTCTGATCTGGATGATTCTACTCCTTCTGCTTCTCCTCCTGAGGATTTTTCTTTTTCAGAAACTCTTCATTCCATGAGGGAGCATTTTAAGTGGGAAGGTCAGGACTTCTCTGATTCCAGGAAAAGGCTTAGGGAATTTTGTTTTACCCCAGCATAGGCCTTTGGCTATACCTCCTGTTTTGGATGTAGTAGAAGATGTTTTGGCAGAGGCTTCTCTTAATCCTGATTCTTTGCCTGCTGCGCCTGTTAAGCCGGATAGGTATTACAGGGTGCCTGAAGCTCATAAGTATCTTTTTAGGAGTCCTAGGGCTGACCCAGAAACTGTTAGTCAGGGGCCTAAAGGTGTTAAGGCTTCTGTTGTTAAGAATCCGGTTCCTGCAGACAAAGAGGCTAGGGCCTTGGATAGATGGGGAAAGAAAGTTTATACTTCTTCCACTCTTGCTATGAGGGCTTTGAATTGCCAGTTTCACATGTTGAAATACCAGAACTATCTCCTTTCACAATTAAAGTCTAAGGTTGATGCTCTGGCAGTAGGTATTGATTGTAAAGAGTTGCAAGTTTTAGTGCATGTTTCTGAACAGGTAGGTAAGCATTCTTTGCAATGTGGTTTTGATGCTGTACAGGCCTCGTCTAGGGTGGCTGCCACTGGGTCAGTTCTTCGCAGGCACGCCTGGCTAAGGGATCAAAATTTGTCTGAACATGTTAAAACAAGGATTTTAGATGCTCCTTTACAATCTGATGTGTTTGGTCCTCCTGTTGAGGCAGTTTTAAAGAAAATGGAAGACAAGGCTAAGTCTATGCAGACTGTTAAAGATTTTTTGCAGGTCCAGCCTCCAAAGTTTAGTAGAAATTGGCCTACTAAGGGGTGGACGTATCCTTCTTATGATTCCCAGTCTAGGGGTAGATCTAGACGTGGTAGGGGCAGAGCTCAGGGCTCTTTCAGGCCTAGAACAGGAGTTCTCCTGCACAGTCTTCGGTGAGGGCAGGGGTCAGTCCTTTCGTAAACAGACCCAATGACCTACCTTTTCAGCTGCCAGAGCCTTCTCGTCTGGCAGCACCTTTGGGAGGAAGGTTGGCACTTTTCAAAGAAAATTGGAGTTTAATTACCCAAGACAGATGGGTATTGGATATCATACACCACGGTTACAGGTTTTATTTCCATACCTTGCCTCCTTTCAAAGGCATGCCAGACATTCCTCCTCAACAAAGAATAGAGGCTGACAAGCAAATTTCTCTGTTACTCCAAATAGGGGCCATACAGCCGGTCCCTATGCCAGAAGTGGGCCTAGGATTTTACTCTCGCCTGTTTCTAGTACCAAAGAAGGGGAACACGTGGAGACCAATTTTGGATTTATCTACCCTCAACACTTATCTGGACATTCCCAAGTTCAAAATGTTGACGTTACAGCAGCTTTTACCTCTGCTGGGCAAGGATCATTGGATGGTAACTTTGGATCTCAAGGAGGCTTACCTTCATGTTCCTATCAGACTAAGTTGCAGGAAGTATCTGCGTTTTCGAGCTGGGACTTCTCACTATCAGTTCTCTGCATTGCCCTTTGGCTTATCTACTGCCCAGAGTATTCACGAAAGTTCTGGCTCCAGTGATAGCTTTCTTCAGGTTAAAAGGAATACAGATCTATCCTTATTTGGACGATTGCCTGATTTTGGCCCAAGGAAGGGAAGAGCTTCTTCAACATTTGGAATATGTGATAGCAGTGCTAAGATGCCTGGGGTATTCTGTGAACGAAATAAAGTCCAGTCTAGTACCCTCTCAGGACATGTGCTTTCTCGGTGTGAGACTGAATACAGCATCCCAGATGGCCTTTCTAACCCCGGACAAACAAAAGAGTCTATCCCTTTACTTCCGTCAACTATCTCATCAGTCCGTGCTGACTGCAAGGACAGTCCTTCAAGCATTAGGGTTCATGGCATCTTGTATTCTGGTGCTTCCCAATGCCAAACTGCATATGAGGAAGCTACAATGGTATCTCAAAATGTATGGACACAGCACTGCCAGGATCTGGACACTGTCATTCAAATAATACCTTGCATTCAAAAGGAATTTTTATGGTGGGCTCAGGAATGTCACCTAAACAAGGGACTCTCTGTGACCCGGCCAGAGGCGAGTCAGATTTTAACGACAGATGCCTCAGACAAAGCTTGGGAGCTCATCTACATGGAAAGTGGATACAAAACAAGTGGCCTGCCAGACTACAACATCTACATATCAACATGAAGGAGATGTTAGCAGTCCAGTTTGCATTAATAGCTTTCAAGGAATTACTTCTTCCAGGGCAGGTGTTGATTCTAACAGACAACACAACTGTCATGTGGTACATCAACAAGCAAGGGGAACGATTCTTATCCTCTATGCAGGCAAGCAATGATTTTGTGGGAGACTGCTCTCAGTTTACAGCTCAATCTTCAGGCAAGGTTTCTGCCAGGAGCACAGAACTCCTTAGCAGATGTGTTGAGCAGACAATTATGGATCCCCACGAGTGGAAATTGGATCCTCAAGTATTTCAGAAATTGACAGTGTCATGGGGAACTCCAGACATAGATCTGTTCGCTTCTCCACTAAACCATCAGCTGCCAAAGTTTTGCACAAAAGGTTTCATCCCACAGCTTGGAAAGTGGATGCTCTTTCTTTCAATTGGAGCAATCTTCATGTGTATGCCTTTCCTCCTCTGCCTCTCCTCCCAAAGGTACTTCTAAAGGTCAGACAGGACAAGCCAAGGATGATTTTAATAGCTCCAGATTGGCCTCGACAGCACTGGTACCCATTACTGAGAAGTCTGGTACGGAAGCCTCCATGGCCTTTGCCTTCAATTCCACACCTGTTGTCACAGGAGGACAGCCATTTGCTGAATGTCAAACTTCACTCTCTGCACCTGACAGCCTGGCATATTCTGTTTTGAACCATAGAGGGTCTCAACTTCCACAACAAGTTTTGAATGTGATTTTGGAAGCTAGAAGGCCTAGTACAAGGAAAGTGTACGCAGATAAATGGAAGAGATTTTTATTTTGGAGTGCAGCAAAAGATTTTGATGTTTCTGAGCCTAATTTGAGTGTGGCTCTTCAATATCTTACTGAGTTACTGGACAAGGGTTTGTCTTTCTCTTCTATTAAGGTTCATGCTGCAGCTATTTCGGCTCACTATGATTGTGTCCCTCCATTGTTTTCACATCCTTTATTCAAGCAATTTCTTAGAGGGGCAAAGAATATAAGACCCCCACGAAGAGCTCCTACTCCTGCTTGGGATCTCAATTTTGTGTTGGAGAAACTCACTCTACAACCTTTTGAGCCTGCAGCTACTTCTGAGTTGAAATATTTATCATGGAAGACTGCTTTTTTGTTGGCAATTACCTCTGCAAGAAGGGTTTCTGAATTGCAGGCCCTTATGGCAGTTGAGCCTTTCTTGATTTTCCATAAGGATAGGGTATCATTACGCACTAATCCTTCCTTTATGCCTAAGGTGGTTTCTAGTGTGGCTTTAAACCAAACTATTCATTTGCCTACTTTTTATGCAAATCCCCAAAATAAAGGGGAAAAGATTTTGCACACTTTAGATGTACACAGGCAGTTGCGTTATTATTTGGACAGAACTAAAGGGTTCAGGCAGTCTCAGCAGTTGTTTGTTTCTTTTGCTTTGAGTTCTCAGGGCAAGCCTGTGTCTAAACAAACTATTTCTAAGTGGATTGGGTTTTGCATTGCTTTCTGTTATTCCCATCATGGCAAGGAGGTTCCAGCTGGGATTAGGCCTCATTCCACTAGGGCTACTGCCACTTCAACAGCTTTTTTGAGGGGTGGCAACCAAGGATATTTTGGAGGCAGCTACTTGGAGTTCAGTGCATACTTTCTCTAGGCATTATCACCTGCCACTTTACTCTAAATCCAGGGCTGGTTTTGCCACTGCTGTTTTGCATGGCATGTTGGCAGCTCCTGCTTCCTTGTAGTTAGCCATCCTCCCTTACCTCTGCTTTGGGATTCTACCCAAGTGTAAGGACTGCAGCAATGTGAGATGAAGAACATAGTACAGTTTTGTACCTACCATAAATGTAGATGTTCGAAGATCCACATTGCTGCAGTCCAATTTACCCTCCCTCCTTCCCCTCTGCAGTTAGAGGTGGTTGTGTGGGTTGGGTTGTACATATTGTGTATTTTGTATATTTTGTACATATAGTTAGTGCAAGGGTGGTTGGTTGGGTGTTTGCTGTCTTTTGGTTTTGACCTTTATTTTTAGGGTCTTCTGACATCTGGGGCAAGAAAAGACTGAGGATATGACGTCGGTCATGCACATTTGTATCCTGACGTCCTGATGTCAGTCAAATGCGCCTTGACCGACGTCAGCCTTATACTTTGATATTCGGGCCGACCGAGGACAGCGGACTACCCAAGTGTAAGGACTGCAGCAATGTGGATCTTCGTACATCTACATTTATGGTAGGTACAAAACTGTACTTTGTCCCATACATATGTATTCCTCCTTTCTTTTTAATTTCCTTTAGTCAACAGTCAGTTGCAATCCTTTACTGAGGAGTCTGGATGTCTGCATGATGAAGTCATCTGCTCAGCATACATGTTAACTCAGCTTTCTCCTTCGTGAGCAGAAAGCTTGGCTCATTGTTATTCATCAGGCTTCACAACTGATGCACTTATACTTGTTTAGACATCTAAATGATGCCTTATTTCCATAACTGAGCTATCTCTTCTAATCTTTGTAGGCAGTGCTGTTACCATGGGCAAGATTTGTGTACTTGATGGCTGACCTGTTCCATCTCGTCAGCTTTGTAGAAATGAAAACTTTGTTCTTTATTCAGGCATGTAAGGTGCTCTACCCTGTTTTTTTTATACACTCCATTGTCTTGGGATACATGAGCATAGATGTATCCGTATACTCATACTTGAGTTGTCTTCACATTTGCTTTGCTGCTGTTCCTGTGCAGAAGGGCCTCTCAAACAGGATCCCAACTGTAATAACTAAATTCATTATATAACAATACAACATACTCCTCATATGTACATTCAGTGCTTTCAGCTTACTAAGTCCAACAAGTGCCAACCCAGCCCCACATAATCTATTAGATCAGTTACCTACCATGTCTTGTATTCATTCTTGATGTCTGTATGGCAATAGCTCTAAGGCAATACCTCACTCTCAGAATCTAATCTGCTGCTGTCCATCTTTCCCTCTCTACCCATGCCATAAACTGTATTCTTGTTTGGCTTGCATACTTTAAAATCTAACATCTGTATAGCTACTATTATCTACTTTATTGTATCACATGTGCAGTGACAGAGACCTGGTTCAAGGCTCCAGAGAGCACCCCTGCATTACCTGGCTATAATTCATACCACACCTTTCGGCGACCTAACCTGGACCAAAACACTAAAGGCGGAGGCTTGTCAATGTTCATTAAGGATATCCACACCTCCAGGCTAGTTCCTCAGCGTAATGCATCCGAGATGATCCAAATACAACTATCTGTGGGCAAGACCGTAATCCAAATTGTAGCTTGCCACAGATCCCCCACCATGCCCCAGGATTCCCACTGCTCATTTCTTGATACACTGGAAAATATTAGGGTACAACCTAACACCCTAATAATGGGCGATTTCAACTACCCCACCATTAACTGGGAAAACAACTAGTGTGCCAACTCTTGTGCTCAACATTTTCTGAAATTCATAAATTCTGTCACCTTGGATCAACTTATCCACACCCCCACCAGGGGCAGCAGTATCCCAGACCTGGTCATTACCAACATGGGCAACCGGTGTTCCACACCAGAGGTAAATTCCTCTGTCAGATCTGACCACAAGCTAATTACCTTAGACATCCACATCCTACCCCCCATTAGGGAACCACCCTAAAAAATTTCTCCAAAGCCAACTTCATGGTTCTTAAGACAGAAGTGGCAAACTTCATGACACCCATGCTGACGGACAGTAGAGGTACGACTGCTGAATCCTATACAAATGCACTTTATAAGCACTTACACGAGTGCATGGATCATGCAATCCCTAACAGAACCAAGATGCTATCCTCCAAAAAAAGGAAGCCAATCTGGTGGTCCCCTGCCTTAAACTCTACAACAGAAGAAAGAAACTGTTGCAAAAAAAAAAATAGTAAAATCCCATGATTGGAGGAACTCCTTGGTCAGCCTCAGTAAGAAGCTGAGATCCCTCATAAAGTCCTCCAAAGCTAGTTACGAAAACAAAATTGCCACTGATTCTAAAGACAACCATAAAGCATTCTATAGCTATATCAGGAGTCTCAATGGCAACACTCAGATCTGCTCTGAGTTACAGCACAATGGCACTAAATATACAGAACCAACTGATATTGCCAACATTGTGGCAGATAGGTTAAGTGCTAACTTTACCCCTCTCTCACCCCCTAAAGGGCCCATCTCTGTACCGGAAGAATGCAAAGTTCCTGTAATCAAGGCTGCACAGGTAAACTTTCTTCCAAAGCCAAGAACGTAGCATCCATGAGACCTGACCATCTCAGACTGCATTCTACACGAACTACAGGACAAACTGGCACCCCACCTAAGTACCATGTTCAGTCATAGTCTCCCCTCCGACTTTGTGCCCATTGAATGGAGCACAGCAACGGATGTTTGCGTTTCACTGCTGCAGTCATTACACTTGGGTTATCCTGCCGTCAGGCGGTCCCGCAGTCGGCCAGATTTCCAAAGTCTTGGTCCGGCGTCTGTTGCTGTCGCTTCTTCCCTGACATCAGTGCGCCAGGGGTATATAAGATGCAGTCGACGCCATTTTCATCCGTCTTTTTTGCCGTGCTGTGCCCGAAGCAAAAGCAGTTCACTAGTGCCGGTCAGCCGACTCCTGAGATTTTAGATTTCGAATTTCAGAACCGAAGTCTTCAATAAAGTCAAGTACCCCGTTGGGGAAACTTTTTCATGTCTCAGACTGATGTCAGTAAAAGTTAATAATTGTATTTCTTGTGGGAAGCAAATACCTCATAAGGATTTTCATTCTTACTGTATTTCATGCCTAGGCCCAGACCACGACGTCACTAGCTGCCGGTTCTGTGCTAGATTTAACAAGTGCACTATTAAACTTCAGTTTAATTTTGCTTGCCATTACTTTGGCCGAAGGTTCAATTATACCATGCCGTCGGAATAACTGACGACCGGAATACGCAAAAAAGACAAAGATAAGGACAGGCATCCGAGGTCCAAAACTGACTATGAAGCCTCTTCGCCGGTTCTCAGTGAGGAGCTTTCGCAGCCCCTGACACCTGCTACCTCAGAGCCACAGGCCGCCTCCGACTCCCACGTGGAAATTTCTAGGCCTCTGGATACTCAAGGTATTGGGCCTACGGAAACTAATCCCTCAGATGGGTCTGGAGCAGCTGAGCAGGCATCTGCTTCTGAGGGTGTTTTCAGACCTTCACAGCTTACCATTTAAAACAACAACCAAGTACAGCATTCACCTGGACAGGCCTCCATGCCTAAAGAACAGATGCTCAAAATGGCCGAAGACCTAATTGCTCTGATCAGGGGTTCCCACCCCCCTCCTGCTAAAAGGCCTAGGCAGGATACAGACTGATTCCTCTGACCAGGTTTCCATTTCTTCAGATTCCTCTTCAGACCAGGGGTACTCTTTACTCCCCCCCCCCCCCCCCCCATGAGGACTCTGATGCTGAAGAATCAATCCCTTCAGCCTCTCCTCCTGAGGATTACTCTTTTGGGGAAACTTTTTACATACCATGAGGGAGCATTTCCATTGGGAGGGCCAGGATTACTCCGAATCCAAGAAAAGGCTCAGACTTTCTTTTATTGCCTCAACACAGGCCCCTTGCTATTCTGCCTGTCTTAGATGTTGTGGATGATGTGTTCTCTGAATCCAGTTTAAATCCTGATTCTTTGCCCCCTGCTCCAGTCAAGCCAGACAGGTACTGCAGAGTTCCTGACTGCTGCTGACCCTGAAACTATTTCCCAGAGTCCCAGAGGGGTAAAGGCTTCCACTGCTAAAAATCCAATTCCCTCTGACAGGGATTCTAGAGCATTAGACAGATGGGGAAGAAAGTTTACATTTCTGCAACTTTAGCAGTAAGGGTTTTAAATTGCCAGTTCCACATGCTTAAATACAAACACTATTTAATGTCTGTTAAAACAGAAAATGCTTATAAGCTCAGAACATCCTGACTATAAGGAAATTCAGGATTTATTGCATGCAGCTGAACAAGTGGGAAAACAAACTCTGCAATGTGGTTTTGATTCATTAGAGGCTTCTTGTAGAGCCGCAGTAACAGGATCTGTGATTCGAAGGCATGCTTGGTTAAAAGAACAAGGTTTACCTGATTATGCCAAGGCAAAATTATTGGATGCTCCTTTACAGCATGATATCTTATTTGGTGTTAAGGCAGAAGAGGTATTAAAGAAAATGGAGGACAAGGCAAAATCTATGCAAACAGTGAAGGATTTCTTACAGGTACAGCCACCTCGATTTAGCAGAAATTGGCCTTCTAAACATTGGTCCTTTCCAGTGTCAGACAGACCACAAAGAGGCAGATACAGATGCCCAAGAGGCAAATCTCAGCCCCAAAGCTCTTGTAGACCACGATAGTGGGGTGCTTCAACCCCAAAAGGAGGGGAAGACAAGTCACAACCTTATAGGACACAGTCACAATGACTTCCCCCTTCAAATGCCAAGCACTTGCCTTTTGGCAGCTCCCTTAGGGGGAAAACTAGCACTTTTTTCACAAAATTGGCATGTAATCACCCAAGACAAATGGTTTCTGAATATTGTGTCTCAAGGTTACAGGTTCCACTTTCACACTCTACCAAGGCCAAAAGGAATGCCAGACCTGCCTCAAAATCAATGGGCAGAGGCACAAAAACAAATTACAGCCCTCATGAACATGAGCACTATTCAAAAAGTGCGACAACAGGAACAAGGACAAGGATTTTACTCTAGACTTTTCTTGGTCCCCAGAAAGGACAAAGCCTGGAGACCCATACTGGACCTATCTACTCTAAATACTTACCTGGATGTTCTGAAATTCAAAATGTTGACACTACAGCAACTTCTTCCCGTGCTGTGCAAGAAGGCTTGGCTTGTTACTTTGGACCTCAGAGGCATACCTGCATGTCCCAGTCAGATAAAATTGCAGAAGATACCTCTGATTCATTGCTGGCACAATGCATTACCAATTCTCTGCACTGCCCTTTGGCTTGTCTACTGCGCCCAGGGTCTTCACAAAATGCCTGGCACCAGTGATTGCATTTTTCAGACAAAAAGGAATTCAAATATATCCCTACTTGGATGATTGTCTTATTCAAGCAGAGAGCAAGGCCATTTTTCTACAGCATCTGGCGTTTGTAAAAAGATTGCTAATTTGCCTAGGGTACACAGTAAACTAAAAGAAGTCAAAACTAGTGCCCTCACAAGAGATAATATTCCTGGCTGCCAGCTTAAATACAACGGCCAAGATGGCTTATCTCACGCCAGACAAGCAAGGACAACTGAGTCAGTATTTTCAATTGATGGCAACAAAAACAACTCCCTGCAAGAAAAATTCTGCAGGCCTTGGGGTTCATGACATCCTGCATACTACTAATACCATATGCCAGACTGCATATGAGGAAATTACAGTGGTACCTAAAAAGTGTTTGGACTAAACACTGTCACCGTTTGGAAACGGTAATACCACTTATTCCCTGCCTACAACAGGAGTTTCGATGGTGGGCACAGGCATGTCACCACAACAAGGGACAGCCTTTCACTTTACCCACAGCCAGGCAGACACTAACAACAGATGCTTCGGATTATGCCTGGGGAGCACACATGGCAGGAAAATGTATTCAGGGCAAGTGGACCGCAGACCAAATGCATCTTCACATCAATTAAAAAGAGATGCTAGCAGTACAAAATGCCCTAACAGCTTTCAAGGGCCTTCTGCATCCAGGACAACTATTACTAAAGACGGACAACACCACAATTATGTGGTACGTAAACAAGCAAGGGGGCACTCCTTCCTATCCCTCTGCAGACAAGCCATGACCTTGTGGAACACAGCACTTAACCTATCAAGTTCATCTGCAAGCACAATTCCTGCCAGGAAAGAAAAATACTCTGGCAGACGACTTAAGCAGAAACATCATGGATCCGCATGAGTGGAAATTAAATCCACAAGTATTCGGCATAACATAAAAATGGGGGTGCCCAGGCATAGATCTTTTTGCCTCCCCTCTGAATTGCCAACTACAGAAATTCTGCACAAGGACTTACCACACACAAGCCTGGAAAGTGGATGCTGTCTCGTTCAGCTGGAAAACCCTAAAAGTTTATGCCTTCCCACCACTGCCTCTCCTTTCAAAGGTACCCCTAAATGCCAGACAAGAAAGGCCAAAAATGATCCTGATTGCCCCAGACTGGCCACGCCAGCACTGGCACCCAATCTTAAAGAACTTGGCTCAAGGCCCACCATGGATTTTACCTCAAATTCCTCATCATCTGACTCGACAAAACAATCGGATCCTGCACAGCCAGCTCAAAACCTTAAACCTGGCTGCATGGCAGATTACTTAGCCAAGCCGCCAGCACCTCTCTCTAAAACTGTTATGGATGTCATTTTGGAGGCCAGGAGGCCCAGCACCAGGTAATCCTATTCAGAAAAGTGGAAGAGATTCTGCACCTGGAACCAGGCTCAAAGCTTTGACCCTCTTGTCCCAAGTAGTCCTCAGATATTACAATACTTAACTGAGATGCTGAACTATCCTTTTCATCCATTAAGATCCACGCCTCTGCCATCTCAGCTCATTACAACACTGCTCCTCCTATTTTCTCTCATCCATTGCTAAAACAGTACTTCAGAGGGGCTAAAAACATAAGACCGCCACCTGAGAGCACTAACACCAACTTGGGATCTCAACTTTGTCTTGGAAAAACTAACCTTACCTCCTTTTGAGCCAGCCAATTCAGCAGAATTAAAATGTGTCATGGAAAACTGCTCTGCTTCTGGCAATAACCTCAGCACGAAAAGTCTCAGAGTTACAGGCACTAATGGCAGTGGAACCTTTCATCATTTTTCACCAGGACAGGGTATCTTTAAGAACAAACACTACATTTATGCCAAAGGTTGTATCCAGTGTGGTTCTCAACCAAACTATTCACTTGCCAATCTTTTATCCGAATCCCCAGAATAAAGGGGAGAGACTTCTGCATTCATTGGACATACACAGGCAGTTACGTTTCTACTTGGACAAAACAAAAGCTTTCAGGAAAACTGAGCAATTGTTTGTCGCATATGCTGCAGGATCACAGGGAAAGGCTATTTCAAAGCAGACCATTTCAAAATGGATAGGACACTGTATCCGTTTCTGCTACACACAGCATGGAAAAACTGTACCTAGCAACATTGGGCCACATTCCACCAGGGCAACAGCCACTTCAACTGCCTACCTTAGAGGAGTACCTACCAAAGATATTTTGGAAGCTGCAACTTGGAGTTCAGTGCACACCTTTACCAAGCATTATCACTTGCCTCTTTATTCTAAATCCAGAGCTGGCTTTGCCACTGCAGTGCTACAGGGCCTCATAGCCACCCCAAATCCTCTATAGAACCAACCAGCCACCCAACCTCAGCTTTGGGATTCAACCCAAGTGTAATGACTGCAGCAGTGAAACACGAACATAGTACAGATGTTCATCGTGCATACAGCTGCAGTAATCACATATGGGTTCTCTGCCGTCAGGTGGGTCCTCGGTTCGCTAAATTCCAAAGTCTAGGTCCGGCGTCGGTGGTTGTTGTTGCTTTCTTTCCTGACGTCAGTGCGACAGGGGTATATAAGACACAGCCGACGCCATATTCTTCAGTCTTTTTTTGCCGCGCGGTGCCCGAAGCAGAAGCAGTTCGCAAGTGCCGGTCGGGTGAATTTACGAAAAATTGGAAACCGAAGTCGTCTTTAAAGCTAAGTACCCCATTGGGGAAACTTTTCTTGCCTCTGACCGATGTCAGACAAAGTTAATAATTGTATTTCTTGTGGGAAGCAAATACCGCATAAGGATTTCCATTCCCTCTGCATACCTTGTTTAGGCCCAGACCACGACGTTTCGGGCTGTCGCCTTTGCGCTACTTTCAATAAACGCACTATTAAGCATCGGGCGGAGTTCACCCAACATTATTTTGGTAAAGCCTTTGATTATAAAATGTCGTCGGAGACTCCGACTACCGTTTTGTCCAAAAAACGCAAGGACAAGGACCAACACGCGAGGTCCGCGGTCTCCACCGACACCACGCCAAAACCGGCTGCACGTGGTCCGGTTCTCAGCGAGATGCCTTTGCAGTCCCTGACTACCGACGACACTTCTTTGGCGGGGTCTTCTGTACCAGAGACCGCAGGTACCTCGGCCCTTACTCAGGCTACTACCAGCGAAGCCACTGTGAGTGAGTCTCCTAGTGTGGACAAGTCCACTTCCACCCAGGGTGTCTTTAGGCCTTCATCTTCCTTTTCCATTAAGGCCTTTACTAAGTCCAAATCAGCCATGCATCCCAAGAGGCCTGTTGCTCAGGGCCCATCCCCAGGCCCCATGCCTAAAAAGCAGATGCTTAAAATGGCTGAGGATTTAATTACTCTTATCAGGGGTTCCCAACCCCCTCCAGACAAAAGACCCAGAGTGGAGGAAGATTCTCCCTGTTCTGAACAGGGCTCCATTTTCTCAGAACATTTTGATGTAGAGGAGCACTCGTACTCCCCTTATGAAGATTCGAATGCAGAACAGTCCATTCCTTCTGTATCTCCCCCAGAGGATTTCTCTTTTGGGGAAACCTTGCACACCTTGAGGGAGCACTTCCATTGGGAAGGCCAAGACTTTTCTGATTCCAAGAAAAGGCTTAGGGAATTTCTTTTGTTACCTCAACACAGACCTCTGGCTATACCTCCTGTCTTGGATATACTTGATGATGTTTACTCGGAGGCTTGTCTTAATCCGGATTCCCTGCCTCCTGCCCCAGTCAAACCTGATAGGTACTACAGAGTTCCTAACTCTCACCAATTTCTTTTCAAAAGCCATAATGCTGACCCTGAAACTATTTCTCAAGGCCCCAAGGGAATGAAGGCCTCTACTGCCAAGAATCCACTACCTTCCGAAAGAGAATCTAGATCCTTGGAAAGGTGGGAAAAAAAGGTATACACCTCGGCCACCCTAGCCATGAGGGCCTTAAATTGTCAGTTCCATATGCTTAAATTCCAGCAGTTTCTGTTATCTCAATTAAGAAATAAAATGTCTCAACCTGAACAACCAGATTTGAAGGAATTGCAGGATATGATGCATAGTGCAGAACAAGTGGGTAAACACACCTTACAATGTGGCTACGATGCCTTAGAGGCCTCAAGTAGAGCTGTGTTACAGGATCAGTCATTCGTAGACCTGCCTGGCTTAGGGAACAAAGCTTGCCTGATAATGTTAAAGCTAAATTACTAGATGCTCCTTTACAAAAGGATGTTCTATTTGGTACTAATGCTGAGGAGATACTACGGAAAATGGAAGAAAAAGCTAAATCTATGCAAACTGTCAAGGCTTTTCAGGTACAACCACCTCGTTTTAGCAGAAATTGGCCTTCTAAAAACTGGTCCTTTCCAGCCACGGATAAGCCCCAAAGAGGTAAATACAGGCGCAAGGATCATATAGAGGCAGACAATGGCAAACGCCAGCACCAAGAGGTGGCGAAGACATTGCAGAACAATACAGAAAACAAACCCAATTACTTCCTCCTTTTCATGCCAAGCAAGTCTCAGCTGGCAGCTCCCTTGGGAGGAAAGCTGGCATTTACAAGAAATTGGCATATCACAACAGACAAATGGATCCTGGACATTATAAACAGAGGCTACAAATTTCATTTTCACACTCTTCCAAAAATGAGAGGCATGCCAAACCTGCCACACAATCAAAGGGCAGAGGCACAAATACAAATTTCAAAACTCATGGACTTGAAAGCTATTCAAGAGGTACCTACTCACGAACAAGGTCAAGGTTTTTATTCCAGACTATTTCTGGTACCAAGGAAAGGAACCGACTGGAGACCCATTTTGGACTTATCCATCCTAAATACTTTTCTACTCATACCAAAATTCAAGATGCTCACATTACAGCAACTTCTTTCCATGCTGGGCAAGGGGTTTTGGCTGGTATCATTGGACCTCAAGGAGGCATACCTGCATGTCCCAATCAGACAAAGCTGCAGAAGATACCTCAGATTTCTTGCAGGTTCAATCCACTATCAATTCTCTGCATTGCCCTTTGGCTTATCTACTGCACCCAGAGTATTCACGAAATGCCTGGCATCAGTAATTGCCTACTGCAGACTTCAAGGGATACAAATTTATCCTTATTTGGACGACTGCCTGATCCAAGCGGACAGCAAGCACAAACTTCTGGAACATCTGGCTTTTGCATACGGTTACTGAATTCTCTGGGATACACAATCAACAAAGAGAAATCCAGGCTAACACCATCTCAGAAAATAACTTTCCTGGGTGCCAACTTGGACACACACACCCAGATGGCCTACCTTACGCCAGAAAAACAGGGGCAACTAACTCAGTACTTCAAAATACTAGCAAATTGTACCAGGCTTACTGCAAGGAAAATCCTGCAGGCTCTGGGCTTCATGGCATCTTGCATTCTTTTAATCCCATGTGCAAAGTTGCATATGAGAAAACTTCAATGGTACCTAAAAACCTATGGACTCAGCACAGCCACAATCTGGAAACAATAATACCAATAATTCCATGTTTGCAAAAGGAATTTCTATGGTGGGCCCAAGCATGTCAAACCAACACAGGTCTCCCATTCTGCAAGCCTCAAGCAAATCAAGTCATCACAACAGACGCCTCAGATTACGCCTGGGGGGCGCACATGACAGACAGATGCATTCAGGGCAAATGGTCCCAAAAGGAAAACACCTTCACATCAATCAAAAAGAAATGCTAGCAGTGATAAATGCAATTACAGCATTCAAGGACCTCCTGCATCCAGGACAATTATTGATAAGAACAGACAACACCTCAGTAATGTGGTACATAAACAAGGAGGAACACATTCATACCCCCTGTGCAGACTAGCCATGACACTTTGGAACTTGGCTCTGGAATGGCAAATCGAACTTCAAGCACAGTACTTGCCAGGTTTGGAAAACACGCTGGCAGACGGTCTAAGCAGAAATATGATAGATCCACACGAATGGAAGTTGCATCCTCAGGTGTTTTCAAAGATAATCCAAGAGTGGGGAAGGCCAGACATAGATCTCTTTGCCTCCCACAGGAATCAATTGGAAAAGTTTTGTTCAAGGACCTTCCATCCAAAGGCCTGGAGAGTGGACGTCCTTTCATTCAGTTGGACAGCATGGACAGTGTACGCTTTCCCACCTCTGCCTCTTCTGCCCAAGGTGCTCTTGAAAGCAAGAGCAGACAGACCGAAGATGATACTGATTGCTCTAGACTGGCCAAGACAACACTGGTACCCACTCCTGAGGAGCCTAACACATACTCCTCCCTGGCCTCTACCTCTAATGCCTCTTCTACTGACTCAGCACAGCTACATAACTCTTCACAGTCAGCTGAAAACACTCAATCTCGCTGCATGGAAAATTCCTTAACACCACAACAGATCCTACTCCCCAAAGAGGTGCAGGATGTCATTCTGGAGGCCAGAAGGCCATCTACTAGAAAGGCCTACTCCGCAAAATTGAAACGGTTTTGCTCCTGGAATGAGAAAAAAGGCCAGGATCCTAGAAAACTAAATTTGCCTCTGGTATTACAGTATCTAGCTGAGCTGCTGAACAGTGGACTTTCATTTTCCTCCATAAAAATCCATGCCTCAGCCATTTCTGCAGAATTCAACACGGATCCACCGTTATTCCCTCACCCACTTTTAAGACTATTCCTCAGAGGGGCTAAGAATACAAGACCAATAAGGAAACAACCAGTGCCAGCCTGGGATCTTAATTACATTCTAGAAAAATTAACATTGCCTCCCTTTGAACCAGCTGCCTCAACAGATTTGCAATATTTGTCCTGGAAAACAGCTTTCCTTCTGGCCATTACCTCAGCTCGTAGGGTTTCGGAACTACAAGCCCTCATGGCTGTGCAGCCCTTTCTCATCTTCCATCAGGACAGGGTTTCCCTTCGAACCAATCAGTCTTTTATGCCTAAAGTGGTATCCAGGGTAAGTGGTATCCAGGGTAGCTTTGAGTCAAGCCATACACTTACCTACCTTTTACCCCAATCCTCAAAACAAAGGGGAAAGGCTGCTACATTCCTTAGACATCCATAGACAGCTACGTTATTATTTGGACAGAACAAAGCCTTTCAGGAAATCAGAACAACTTTGTGTCCTATGCTGTAGGAGCTCAAGGGAAGCCTGTTACCAAACAGACGATTTCAAAATGGATAGGCCTTTGCATATGATTTTGTTACTCCTATCATGGGAAATCTGTCCCTACTGGCATCAGATCCCACTCCACCAGGGCCAAAGCTACCTCTACAGCCTTCCTCAGAGGAGTTCCTACCAAAGCTATTTTGGAGGCAGCCACTTGGAGTTCTGTGCATACCTTCACAAAACACTACCACCTGCCTTTATATTCCAAAACTAGAGCAGGTTTTGCCACTGCTGTGTTGCAGGGCATTCTGGCTCATCCCAGTTCCACCTAGTGCCTACCATCCTGTGCGTAGCTTTGGGATTCTACCCATATGTGATTACTGCAGCTGTGTGCACGATGAACATAGTACAGTTTTGTACCTACCATAAATGTAGATGTTAGAGTGCTAATACAGCTGCAGTACAGGTTTCCCTCCCTCCTTCCCCTCTTGGTAAAGGACTAGTGGCTAACACCTCCTCATACAACCTAATTTGGGTTATCCTCCTATGGTGTATTTGCTTGCAACTACTGTTTTTTGATTACATTGCATGGCTTGAATATATATATATATATATATATATATATATATATAATTTATGTATTGCCTTCCTTCTGGGGGCACCTGACATCTGGGGCAAGAAAGACTGAAGAATATGGCGTCGGCTGTGTCTTGTATACCCCTGTCGCACTGACGTCAGGAAAGAAAGCGACAACAACTGACGCCGGACCTAGACTTTGGAATTCAGCCGACCGAGGACCCGCCTGACGGCAGAGAACACATATGTGATTACTGCAGCTGTATTAGCACTCGAACATCTACATTTATGGTAGGTACAAAACTGTACTTTTTGTACCTACCATAAATGTAGATGTTTGAGTGTATTCACTGCTGCAGTCCAGGTTACCCTCCCTCCATCCCCTCTTTCTTACCTGGGATTTATCTATGCCTTTCTACCCTATACAACCTATGTGGTGTATCTGCTTGTAACTAAAGGTATTGGTTGTATTTTTTATGTATGTTTTATTAGCAATATGTATTGCCTACCTATTTGGGGGCACCTGACTTCTGGGGCAAGAAAAAGTGAAGAAAATGGCGTTGGCTGCATCTTGTATACCCTTGGCACACTGCTGTCAGGGAAGAAGCGACAGCAACCGACGCTGGACCAAGACTTTGGAACTCTGGCCGACTGTGGGACCGCCTGATGGCAGGATAACCCCAGTGTAATGACTGCAGCAGTGAATACACTCCCAACATCTACATTTATGGTAGGTACAAAACTGTACTTTATCCCACTCCAGAAAGGGGGAGTCACCACGGACCCTGGGAACTACTGCCCCATTAGCATGATGAGCCTGGTCTGCAAGGCTATGGAACGTATCATCATGGAACTTATAAGCAATGCCATTGGTAATCTCCAAACTCTGGAAGCTACCCAGTTCCGGTTTGTAAAAGGCAGATCATGTCTCCTAAACCTGATAGACTTCTTTGAAGCGGTCACCAAAGTCGTAGATGAGGGTAAGGTGGTTCACACAGCCTGTCTAGATCTCTCCAAGGCTTTCGACACCATCCCCCACTCTGGAATTATAGATAAACTCACTGAACTGGGTATAAATCCGTATGTCACAAGATGGGTTGCCAACTGGCTCACTGACTGAACCCACACTGTGAAAGTAGCAGACTCTAAATCCAACTTCAGACCATTGACAAGTGGAGTACCACAGGGTTCAGTCCTGTGTCCTCTCCTGTTTGGTGTCTACTTCTTTGAAGTACAGGCTAACACAGAAGGTCTTTGGCTAACAAAGTTCGCAGATGATTGTAAACTAGGAGCCATAATCAAAAGTCCTAACGATGTGGACATCCTACAAAAGGCCCTCACTGCGACAGATGCCTGGTGTCAAAGCCATGGCCTCAAGCTCAGTGCCAAAAAGTGCATTATCATCCCTTTTGGTAAAAACTCTGTACCCATGAACTACCACATAGGCGGTAGTCTAACACCGAAAGTGTGATAAGAGACGTTGGGACAAACAGGCGGACAGTAGTCTCTCCTTTGATGATCACATCGCCACAGTAGCCAGGAAATCCTTCTGCGTGGCACACCATCACAAAAGGTTTCTCATACAGGAAAAAAGAAGTCATTGTTCCCCTCTACTCATCACTCTTTAGACCCATTATAGAGTACAATGCCCCTTTTGGTATGCACCTCACAAGACCTCTACAACAACTGGAAAGGCTGCAGAAGTACCTCACAAAGAGGATTACCAGCCTCAAACACCCTATGCAGACAGTCTCAAAAAACTCCAGCTTTACTCCATCACATATCGCTTACTCAGAGGCAATCTCTACCTAACATACAAAGCTATGTCAAACCCAGAGCTGTTGGACATGCTCCACTTAAATAAATCCCAATCCCTCCTAGCTACACGCCTTAGGGACCTAAACCTTGCCACCACAATAAACAGAACATGCTGGAGGGATAGATTTTTGTCCCAGAGACTTCCCATACTCTCATAATGGGGCAGTAGTTCCCAGGCTCTCTATATCAAACAGAGCTCCTCATTAGCACTCCAAGAAAAGTCTTGATGATTGGATGGTAGATAGGAAATTCACCCCGGGGATCACTTCTATGGCTCTGCTCGATAGGGGCACAGGAAAATAATTTTCTTGGGTGGTGAAAGCCAGGATACCATTTAGCTAGGCTTATATAGGCCCTAGGGCCAATAGCCTAGTACCTACCTGTGAACCTATTCTGTAATGGAGTCTTCCGTACCATTGTTGCTTGATTTCTGTATTTTGCATTTGTAGCTTTATCATGTTTTTCTGGAGGTTTTCACACCGGGCCTCTACTGAAAACAGGCTCACCCTGGTCCAGTAAAACTCCCAGTAAGCAAATGCAAATAAAAAAAATACTGGCATTTACATGATGCGCAAAATTCCTATAGAGTTTTGATATATGTGTTGCATGTATTCTGTTTTGTCTAGCTTTTTGAGGAAATGAGAAATGTTATTCATCAGTGAATAGAAAAGCTTGTTGTGGCAGCCTGCAATGGAAACCAATATTGAGATTTAGCAAAAGCAGTATGCATGCTGTTTGGAACAGTGGGAGTAGGCCGTGCATAGCATAAAGGAAATGCATTAAATTGTATCAAAAAAGCATAATGCCAGTGAATATGTGCACCCAAAAATAGTAGTACATACAAACAGAAGGAGATATCAGTGGCATGCCTAAGGGATAACAAGGGCAGAAAACTGCAATTCTGTGTAAGGCAAATATGGATATTCTTTATAATCAGTATGAATTTGCAGTCCTAGCTAAATCAGTTAGTGGCTGCGATTAATTCTAATCAGTGTATGTTATATGCACGTTTAGAGGAAGACTTGGATGCCTTTATATTAAGGATTGCTAAAACCATTTTTGTACCACGAGTTTCTGTGAAAGTTCTATTCGGATAATAGAAGTAAGGAGAGAGATGAGAGAACAACTTTAGTTGCACGCCAGGATGACTGCAAGCAAATCTGTTTTATGTCCGTTTTCATTCAAATTTGCTGAACCTGGCAGGGCAGGAAATGTACTCTTGCTTGCTGAGGGTAGGAGTATGGGAGGAGTAACTTGAGAAGGAACTGAAACAAATCAAAGTTGAATGTCTAAACTGTTATCTCAGCAATGAGCTGGTCATTCTGAAAAACTTTTTTTACACAATGTGTAACACCTTAGGGAAACGCGTGTAAGAGGCACTGTGTGACAGTAAATTATACGTTTACTGAGGCTTCTGAAAATTAGCCGCTGTTCCGTTTTCATCCATTCTGAGTGAATGAGGCCTCTGAAAATTAGCCGCTGTTCTCTTTTCATCCATTCTAAGTGAATGAGGCCTCTGAAAATTAGCTGCTGTTCTCTGTTCATCCATTCTCAGTGAATGGAATTGTCGTGACAGTCCATCTTTGGGAATTGTATTCTCAGAAACCATGCCCTCACCGTATGTTATGGGGAAGATTTTTCTTTAGAAGAAAACAAACTCTCATCAGGATGTCTGCTGCCAGGAGGGTAGTCAGTGTTACAAACAGAATAAAATTAGAAGTGACTACTACTGTCTGGTACATAGAGGTTTGCAATGAGCCAAACTTAAGGAAAAGTTAAAAAAAAATATATATCTTTCATTTTTTCCCCATAGTTGTCCTTTAAGGAATGGGTAGTGGAAGTTATTCTGAAATTAAGGAAGGTAAAGTTTATTTAGAAGAGATGGCTAGTAGTGGGATAAAATGAAAAAACAGGGTGGAAATAAGAGCTGAGAAAGAAGTAATAGGAATTTAGTGGGCTTGACAAAGGGTAGCCTCACAAAAAAAGAGGAGCAACTGCAGACTGCTAAAGGAAAAAGGGGCACAGGAAATGAATTTCTTCTGTGGCGAAAGCCAGGGAACCTGTTTGGCTAGGCTTATATAGGCCCCAGGGCCGATAGCCTAGTACCTACCTGTAAGGGAGTAGTTGGATAATTTAGAAAGATTGCTATTAAGCGACTAGTTTTTGATAACTTCAGAGCACAAAAACTTTTAGAATAGCAGCTTAAGCCATGGAAAGTAGGAAGGGTTGTTTCCAAATTTAGGAAGCCAATGATGAGAAAAAATAAGCAGCTATTGTATATGAGAGAGATTTCAGGAATTTTATGAACTTTGGTGTAAAGCAAAGGAATTCAGAAACCAAGAAAAGGCACAAATTGAACAATTTATAGCAAACTTAATTATGCCAAGGTTTCAGGAAGATAAAGCTGAACAGTTAAGATAGGTTGAGTTGAGATAAATATTGTGCTGTATAATCAATCAACAGTGAAGTTTTCAGGAGCAGAAGTTATTCCTGGTGAAGTTAGTAAGTTGGGATGGAAGAAAGTAGTATAGATCTTTAAGTTTTTGTTAACAGCCTTTTAAAGGGGGTGGTGGGGGGGTGCCAGCAGTTTGGTTGGAAGTTGTGGTAGCTCTTACCCAAAGAGACTGTTCAAATTCAGCTTTATGTAGACTCCTTTAATTTTAACTGTGATTATAAATTGTCTGTAGCTAGAAGAATGACAGTTGTTGCCCAAAATCATTAATGGTCAGGTTGGTTATGTGGAGGGGAGGCAAACATTTGACAACTTTGAACAGCGATGATCCAGATGGAAGATGGATGTAAGAAAACGCCACTGTTTATGGATGTTGATGCAGAGGAAGCACTCTATAGTCTGCAGGGATTTTGAGTAGGGCAAAGGCAGCATTTGCATTCCCTGATAGAATTATAGGGTTAAAAAGGAGGCTGTATGAAAGACCAGAGACAATTTAAGGTGGAAGGGTTCCTATGACAAGCTGTGTTTGAACAGAGGAACAAGGTAGGGATGTCCCCTTTTTTTTCCCCTCTTTATTTCCTTTATATTTAGAACCACTTGCAAAGAAATTTAAGAGACTCACTAATTTAAGGGTGTAAATGGCATTCTAATCCAGAAAAGTTAGCTTTATTTGCAGAGATTAGTTTATACATGAAATATGCAAGAAAGGACATTTCAGTATTACGGAATATTTTGAGACTTTCAAGTCTTTTTGGAGTATAAAAATAATGAAGATAAAACCAAGTCTATAATGGTAAGCTGTTCAACCACACATGAATTGGGTTAGCAATATCCATATTTATGGGGACATAAGATGACGTATTTAGGTGTTTGGATTAAAAAGGATTCTGTTATGGCAACAAGAATATGGGGGAAGAGACCAGACCAAACAAAAGATTAATGTAAAAAAGAGAAACTAGAAGCTCTTGAATATGGATAGTAAGATGTAAGCAGTGAAAATGTTTAGTCGCTTTAGTTTTATACACATGCAAGGTATATCTTTATCAGCCAGAGGAGAAACTGGCAATTAATAAGTGTTTATTTGGGAGGGGAAGAGAGCAAGAGTTAAGTGGGATAAGTTGACATTTTTTATAGTTTAAGATGGTTTAGGATTACTTGCTTTGAAGGGCCACCTAAAGTTGCACAGCTAAGGTGCATATAGCAGTAGAAGGTTATAAGTCAAAGTAGAAAGTGATTATGATGAAATAGGGTGGGGTTGTTAGAGAAATAAGGAGGAGGTAGGGTTTTGGATGCAGGTTCCAAGAAAATAACCATACAGAATATTTTATTCATAAAGTAGCAGAAGGTTTTCTAATGACGCCAACCTGCAGAATGGAGAAAGATTTTGCCAACAGGGATGACTTACAAGTAGGGGTATAGAAAATAAGCAAGAAGGGGCTGAAATTTGCTGGAGACAGTTGACAAAGGGTCCAAAGTATTGGAAGCAAATAAGTAGAGAGGAAAGGGTACTAGAGTGGGATGATGGCAAGCCGAAGTTTAGTCTTTTATCCCTATGCACTATGTCCCTATTTTTGAAGATATGGCCTTATTTTCAGGCTTTATTTGCCCCTTTGCACATTTTTCTGAATCCCATTCGCATGTTATTTTTAATGCTGTCTAGTACATAAAAAGCCGTACTACATGATGAACATTTAAAGGAGGATGGTCACATCTTTCATCTTTTTCCTTAAGTAAAAATAAATGACCTTGCATAGTAGAATTTTGCACTTCAATTAATTAAAATCTACAGATTTTGCACTCTCTTTGAAAGAGACTGAAATGTAAGCATATTATGAAAACATGATTTTTTTCAGCAGTACCCCACATTCCTACTGAAAGTGTGAAGAGCTGTGTGCTATTTGGCATTCAACGTTTATGCTGATTAGATGTCCAGAGTTTTAGCTAGATGTACCTACTTTTCAAGGACGTTTGTTCCTATTTTCAATGTCTGCAAGTTGAGGTATGTAGGGGAGTGTCAAGTGAAAGGCCACCACTGGTAGAGTTTTTAGTTGAATCTTGTCAGAAGCTGCTGTTAATATGATAATAGGGTGTGTAAAATATTGCATGATTAAAAATCGGAAGAGTTTAGAAAAAGATTCTGAAGAGAGAAAGAAAAAAAAAAGGCAGCTTACAAAGGAAGCATGGGGAAAGGACATCTGTATGGCTCCCAAGTAAGCAACAAAGTCCAGAAAGTTTAGGACTTTTTTTTTTTCCTGGAAGTGTTTACATAGGCATTTTACACCCCAATCAGTATTCAGAGATTTTTTCCATTTTTCTTTGGGTAGCTAAGAAATGTATGAAGTGCAATGTTTGAGTGAAGTAATTGAGACCATGTTTTTTGGAATGTAAAGCTTTTGCAAAATTTCTGTAAGAAGTACTTTATTGGAAAGGTTGGGTGAGCAAATGTAGAAATGGATTATTACAAATTGGGCTGAGTATCTGAATTGCCTGGACTTAGTAAAGCCTTAGAAGTTTAATGCTGTTGGTTGCCAAAAAAGCAAGAACTAGAAAAATGGAAATCATCTAAATCAATTGTAATTTATGCCTGAATATTGTGAAGATGATAAAAGAACTGGGAAAACTAAATTATATAAATGGAATTTATGGGAGCAAACAACAAGAATCGTAAGGAGGAAGGAGGAGCGAGGTTTAAGTAAAGTCCAGGAGTGAGCAATTTATATAATGCTAACATGAATGATAATTTTTGAAAAGAACATATACTGCATGAAAATAAATGCTATGTTAGCCAAGGGCCATCACCACAAGTTGCCTTACTGGTTGGACTTACTCGCACAAGTCAAGGGATCCTTGATTCATCCACATCTGTCAGCACTACAACTGACTCTATGGGTGATCAGTTTTTCATCCCTTTCAGACACCTTTTTTCACAGGCGTGCTTAGTACTAGTTTCTGGGTCTGCAGCATGGGTTTTATACAGGTGGAAGTGAGAATCCGGGACCCTGTAATATCGGACAGGTTTGGCAGGGGCTGGGGGAAGAGAATCAGGTGCAGAACTGATATCATTATACACATCATCAATTACAGTTAGCACTGGTGGTATGGCTAAGGGCCTATGCTGGGGCAGATGTAAAAATGTCCTTAATCTTTTTCTAGAATCAGAAAAATCCTGACCCTGCCATTGAAAGTGTTCCCTCATTGAGTGCAAAGTCTCCCCAAAGGAAAATTCTTCAGGAGGGGAGGCCGAAGGAATAGAGTCTTCTGCATCTGAATCCTCATAAGGCGAATAGGCCCCTTCCTGATGGTCTGACAAATCAGATCCATCCGTGGAGTAATCAGAGGAGAGAGGTTCAGAGGGTTCAGTCCTAGGCCTTTTGTCAGGTGGAGGTTGGGAGGCCCTGTCTGGGTGAGGTTGGGAACCCCTAATTAAGGATATAAGGTCCTCAGCAAGACTGAGAATCTGAGAACTTGAGGTAGGCCTCTGTGAAGTAGATTTGGCAGGTAAAGCTTTTGAAAGTTTGGCAGCTTTAGCCCTGGAGAAGGCCTTAATAGACATAGAAGCTGTAGTGCTGACAGATGTGGATGAATCAAGGATCCCTTGACTTGTGCCCCATGTGCAGGTGTAGAAATGTCCAGTGGAATGGTGTTGGACAATTCTTGAGTGCTAGCTTCGGTAGGGATTTCTGAAGCCGACTCAGCCGGGGCCTCTCTGGCCTCGGTTGTCGGAAGTATGGTTTTGGTCGTAGTAAGAACTGAGGACTCTGTTTCATCCGAAACTGAGACACTCGCGGTAGGCCTAACCGTGGTTTCAGTCGAAACCGCGGGCCGCGAGTGTCTGTCCTTTTCCCTGTGTTTTTTGGCCATATGCGTAGTCGGAGTCTCCGATGGCATTTTATATGCAAAAGTGGTTCCAAAAAATTCTTCTGCAAACTCCGACCGACGTCCAAGAGTCCGTCGGTTGAAGGAGGCACAGGCTAAACAAGCTGATACGTCGTGGTCTGGGCCTAAGCAAGGAAGGCAGTAAGAATGGAAATCCTTATGAGGTATTTGTTTCCCACAAGTTAAACAATTATTTACTTTGTCTGACATCGGCTGAGGCAAGAAAGAGTCCCCAGGGTACAGCTTTTGAAGTCTTCGGTAGCTGAAATCTCTGGATCTGACCGACCGGCACTTGCGAACAGCTTCTGCTTTGGGCACCGCGCGGCAAGAAAGACGGAGGAAAATGGCATCGGCTGATGCCTTTATACCCCAGAAGCTCTGACGTCGGGGAAAGTGCGACATCAGCCGAGGCCAGACCCAGACTTTGGAATCCGGCCGACCGAAGGGCTGCCTGAGGCAGGACAACCCATATGTTATGACTGCAGATGCATACCTATCGGACATCTACATTTATGGTAGGTACAAAACTGTACTTTTCTGCTAGTCTGCCATTAATACTTCTTTAGCCTCCAGATTGGAGATTAAACGTTTTCTTAAAGGCGTCCTCCACATCAAACCTTCAAGGAAACCAATTCCTCCTCCTTGGGATCTTAACTGTGTTTTAGAGAAGTTAACTCTGGCCCCTTTTGAGCCTGTGGCCTCTGCTCTTTTGAAGTTTTACACTTGGAAAATTGTGCTTCTGGTGGCCTTAACTTCTGCTAGGAGGGTTTCTGAGATTCAGGCCTTGATGGCCTTTGCTATGTTTTTCTTGGAAAAATCGGTCTTCTGTCAGAGCCTATTCCACCAGTTCAGTTGCATCATCAGGGGCTTTTTATAAAGACCTGGATACTAATTCCATTTTGGAGACTGCTACTTGGTCTTTAGTCCATACTTTCACTGAGCATTACAACTTGGACACGATCTCTTGGTCCAGGGCAGGATTTGCTAGAGCTCTTCTACATAGATTTTTGAAAAATTCTTCCTCACTTTTTTCTGTTCCTTCCTAGGTTCCCAATATGCTTTGGCACTCTCCCATGTGTAAAGAATACTGCAACATCGAGTAGGACGACACAAAATAGTTGTGTAAAATCTTACCATAACCATAGGTGTACTTTTCTATGTTGCAGTATTCTGTCCCTCCTGCCTTCCCCTTGCAACTTGTCCCTTCCTTGGATGACTCCTCGTTTGCCATAGAGCTGTTGTTCCTCATGGGGCTTCCTTGTTCTGAGGATGGTATATGCGGACGTCCTAACTTATGTGCGGCATCCCATGTACTGGCATTGGCTATAAGCTTTTGTATACAGGCCAGTCGTTGGGCGGAAGACAAACCCATATGTAAAGAATACTGCAACATAGAAGAGGAGGACCTCTATGGTTATGGTAAGATTTTACACAACTATTCTTTCATTCTGATTTTTTAGTGCATTATTTCAACATACCTTAACTAGCCAAGACTGCAGTGCAGTAAACTGTGGAAGGAAATGAGTGAATTGGGGGTCTGGGGGCTTCAGGTGCACTTTAGAGCTTTTTTCCCCAACCTTTTGATCCAGTAATGGTCTAAACTGAAATCATGGGTAAGGGAAGAATTTGCCTTTCTCTCTCTCTCTCTCAAGAAAAGAATAAGTTCTGTGCCACACTCTTAATCTTCAGAGAAGTACAGTTCATAGTAAAACGAAGACATGTTTGTAAGGATGCATAAACCATATCGAGGAACAGTGCCTGCCTTCCGTGCATCTCTCTGATGTTAGACTGAGTTGAAAGTGAAGGCACAAATGACCATAGTCCTATTTCAAATGACTGCCATTATGCATACATACAGCATGCTGTCCCACTCCTACCTTGAAAAGGAAGCCACGTTTTGTCTAAGCCTCTATCAGACCAGATGACGCTCTTGAAATATGTGTTGTATTTGTTTTATAATTTGCTGCTGTTGGTATTTGAAAAGCATGCCTTCTCAACACTACCCCCAAATGCTTGCCACCTTTATACATGTTTGATTTGATTGTAAGGAAAAGGGGGGATTATCTTCTGTCATCATTTTCTTTGAGGTTTGATTATGAAGAGAAAATTTTTAATCACATGTTCCTCAGCAACCCCCCACAAGTTATGGCGACCTTCTGTGCACACTTCTGCACAGGGCCAACTTTAGACTAGATGGGGGTTAGTGAGCACAGGTACTACTAAGCCTGTGTCATAATCAACTTGTATGTCTTGGATCGTGGTGGCCAAAAACCACAGATGGCTGTCTTTATCTTCTGTGATATGTTTTTTTTTTACTTTATTTAAAAAAAAAAAAAAAAAAAAAAAATGGGTAGTGGTGAAGATGTTCTTAGTGTTTCACTGTTGCAGTCATTACATTTGGGTAATCTGCTGGCAGGTTGCCCTAAGTCGGCGTGAATTCCTAAGTCTTGGGTCCTCCGTCGGTTGCGGTCTCCTCTTCCGTGACATCATGTAGTCAGTGGTATAAAACATGCAGCCAACGCTATTTTCTTTAGTCTTTCTTGCCGCGTAGTGCCCGAAGCAGAAGCGTTTCGCAAGTGCCGGTCGGCCGACTACTGAAATATTCGCGTTCGAGTTTCAGAACCGAAGTCTTCAATAAAGCTAAGTACCCCATTGGGGAAACTTTTTCTTGCTTTTTACCGATGTCAGAAAAAGTTAATTGTATTACTTGTGGGAAGCGTATACCTCATAAGGATTTCCATTTATACTATATTCCTTGCCTAGGCCCTGATCACAATGTGCCTGGCTGTCGGTTTTGTGATAGATTTAACCAACGCAGTATTAAGCGTCTGTATATTTTTGCATCTAAGTATTTTGGAAACAGATTTAACTACCCAGAGATGTTGTCTGATAGCAATCCGACTACCGTACCGGAGTACATAAACGCAAAGAAAAGGACAGAGAAAGGCAGTCTAGATCCAAAACAGATGAAGCTTCTCCTAAGCCAATCCCCAGTTTGCTGGTACACAGGTGCTTTTGCAGCCCCAGATACCCGCTTCCTTCGAGTCGCAGGCCTCTACCGACACCCACGTGGAGTCCGGCATGCTGCAAGATACTCAAGGTATTGGACCGACGGATGTATCTCTCGGATGTGCTCGGAGCCGCTGAGCAGGCACCGGCTTGAGGGTGTATTCAGACCTCAACATTTTTATATCAAACCGACGAAAGCTGCAAAACCAAAGGCAAAGACACCTTCTAAAACTAAAAAAACGACTCCTGAGCCATGTGCACAGGCCTCTGTCTAAAAAACAGATTATAAAAATGGCTGAAGACCTTATTACCTTGATCAGGGGTACCCATCCCCCTCCAGATAAGAGGCCTAGGTAAGACGCTGACCATGAATCTTTAGATCCGGTTTCTATTTCGTATGATCAGGAATTATCTTTACCTCCCCATGAGGATTCTGATGCTGAGGAGTCTGTTCCATCTGCATCTCCTCCTGAGGATTTTCCATTTGGAGAAACCTTGCATAATTTGAGGGAGCATTTTCACTGGGAGAGTCAAGACTTTTCAGAATCAAGAGGCTCAGAGATTTCCTCCTCCTCCCTCAGCACAAGCCGTTAACCATTCCCCCTGTGTCATACATTGTGGATGGTGTGTTTTCAGAGTCGAGCCTGACCCCTGACTCTCTACCTCCCAGTAAGCCTGACTGGTATTACAGGGTCCCTGACTCTCAAATTTTTATTTAGAAACCCTGCTGCTGATCCTGAAACTATTTCACAGGGTCCAAAGGGAGTTAAGGCCTCAACAGCAAAAAACCCTACCCCCTCCGACAAGAGATTCAAGGGCGCTGGACAGATGGGGGGAAACCAGGTTTATACATCTGCAACCTTGGCAATTAGGGCCTTAAACTGTCAAATTCATATGCTTGAGTACCAACAACATGTTATGGGATTGCTGAAACAGAAAATGATGTTGATTTCAGAATGTGCAGAAAATAAGGAATTGCAGGAATTATTGCATGCAGCTGAACAAGTTGGAAAGCATACTTTGCAATGTGGTTTTGATTCTTTAGAGGCCTCCTGCAGGGCTGCAGTTACTGGATCTGTGATTAGGAGGCATGCCTGGTTAAAGGAACAAATTTCCCAGATCATGTTAAAGCTAAATTGCTAGATGCACCTTTACAGCATGATTCTCTTTTTGGGATTAAGGCAGAAGAGGTTTTAAAGAAAATGGAAGACAAAGCTAAGTCTATGCAAACTGTTAAAGGTTTCTTACAAGTGCAGCCACCTAGATTCAGTAGACATTGGCCTACAAAAAATTGGTACTTTCCTGTGTCGGACAGAGCTCAAATGGGCAAACCCAGATGCTCTAAGGGTTCCAGGTACAAGACTCAAGACTCATACAGGTCAAAGCAATGGGGCGCATCCACCTCCAAATCTGGAGGAGATAAAGCGCAAGCCTACAGAAAGCAATCCCAATGACTTCCCTCTGCCTGCACCAAGCACTTATATTTTGGCAGCACCCATAGGGGGAAAATTTGCACTTTTTGCTTAAAATTGGCAGTTAATAACACAGGACAAGTGGGTACTGAACATCATATCTCAGGGATACAGATTCCATTTCCACACTTTGCCAATGACAAATGGTTGGCCAGACCTGCCAAAAAAACAATGGGCAGAGGCACAGAAACAGGTTACGTCCCTCATAGATATGGGGGCCATTCAGACATTACCAGAACAGGAAAAAGGGCAAGGTTTTTACTCTACTGTTCTTGGTACCCAGAAAGGACAAGGCCTGGCGGCCAATACTGGATTTATCAATTTTGAGCAAATATATGGACATTCCAAAATTCAAAATGCTCACTTTGCAACAGCTTCTGCCCATGCTGGGCAAGAATGCTTTGCTGGTGACTTTAGACTTGAGGCATACCTGCATGTCACAATAAGACAGTCTTGCAGAAGATACCTCACATTCAAGTCTGGCTTAATGCATTCCCAATTCTCTGCACTGCCCTTTGGCTTATGTACTGTGCCCAGAGTCTATTTTGCAGACACAGCAGTATTCAGATATATCCTTACTTGGATGACTGTCTCAAGCAGAGAACAAGGACACTCTTCTACGACACCTGGCGTTTGTGAAAAGGCTTCTAGCATGCCTAGGGTACAGAATAAACGAAAAGAAATCACAACTGGTACCCTCTCAAAAGATAACATTCCTGGGTGCAAGCTTGCATACAACTGCCCAGATGGCTTACCTCACGCCAGACAAACAAAGGCAACTGACTACCTACTTTAAACTGATGGCAACAAAAACCCAGTCTTCTGCAAGACAAATTCTGCAGGCTCTGGGCTTCATGGCATCCTGCATCCTACTAATTCCATATGCAAGACTGCAAATGAGGAAAGTTCAATGGTACCTAAAAAGTTTGAGTCAACATTCACACAGTCTGGAAACAATGATTCCTCTCATCCCCTGCCTGCAGCAGGAGTTTCTATGGTGGGCAAAGGCCTGTCATCAAAACATGGGACGGCCCTTCACTCTACCTGCTGCCAGCCAAGCCTTAACAGACGCATCAGATTATGCCTGGGGGACCCACATGGCAGGAAGATGCATTCAGGGCATATGGGTACCAAATCAAATGCAGCTACATATCAACCTGAAAGAGATGCTAGCTGTTCAAAATGTCCTAACAGCCTTCAAGGACTTAATTCATCCAGGACAGCTACTGATAAAGACTGACAACACCACAGTCATGTGGTATATAAACAAGCAACACACTCATACCCCCTTTGCAGATTAGCCATGGCACTGTGGGACACAGCTTTGACCTACCAAGTAAATCTTCAAGCTCAATTCCTGCCAGGAAAATAGAACACTCTGGCAGGCGATTTAAGCAGAAACCTTATGGATCCTCACGAGTGGAAACTAAATTCACAAGTATTCAGCATGATAACCGAGAAATGGGGGAGCCCAGACATAGTTTTGAAGAGAGGCAAATAGATCTGCCAGTTGAAAAGATTCTGCACGGGGCCTTATCACAGACAAGCATGGAAAGTGGACGCCCTATCCTTCAGTTGGAAAAACCTGTCATTTTACACCTTCCCTCCTCTGCCTGTTCTACCCAAGGTCCTCCTAAAAGTCAGACAAGAGAAGCCAAAGATGATGATAATGCGTGAGCATACACAAACCTACATGGATACTGACACTGCTCATGATGAGCCACATATATCTCTCAAGATGCATTGAGTTTTCAAATGCCTACTGATACTTCCCCTGATAAGCTAGGTCTGTCACAATGTGCAAACGTGAGGTCTGCTGCACAATTAACTTGCAGGTGTATTAGAATGCCAGTTCACCTAAACCATGTCTTTGGAGTTGGAAGAAACCAGAGCACATAGCTAAACCCACACAAAGACAGGAAGAACAAGCAGATGTTATGCAGAAGTCACAGCCAAGAGCTGGAACAGGGCCAAGCACTGAGATGACAATGTTACTCACTGCTCCACTGTTAGTGAGCTTTCTTTCACACACACTCTGCTCTTTCCAGACCATTAAAGGGGTAATTTTTATGTGTAGTGTTGATTTCTGATGGAAGGTAAAGAAATTTAGTTTTACATTTGGCAAATGCAGTACATTGTGCAACACTACTTCTGCCGTGCCGCATCAGTGACTGCTCTTTAAAAGTGATCAAATAGCAACAGGGCAGGGGCATGCACGTTTTACCCACTGATGGCCTCTATACTTATTAGTTATAGCCACTTTACTGAGTGTATACACCTCCGATTTTGGATTGTGGTAAAAAAAAATAATCATGGTCACAGTACTAAGATGTTATGTAGTCCAATCTCGCCTCACATTCTTACCCATGGGTTTGGAGCCGAATGTCTGCTTAGACTCAACCATACTTTTTTAGCTCAAAGTCTTTCTGTTGGCTGGGCTAAGATGGTATCCTGTGGTGCACTGCTCTCTATCCCCAGATCTCGTTTGCTACTCGTGTAGCTCGGACGTGGTCTCGCTCTTGGCTGTGGCTAAGTACCCTTTTTCTTTATCAGAGAAGTGTTTTGCAAAAAAAGCTATTTTAATAGCTGTTGTGTGTTCTTGTCTGTATTGTGGAAAAGTTGTTTCTTGATTGTTTATTCTGTGGTATCACACTAGCTGTTTCCAACGGCTAGGCCCATTTCTGTTAGAGGACCTAGTCTGTCCCCTTGTTTTCCTTGTGTACTAAAAAGTTTTCCGGGACTAAAACTGTTTAAATTAGAGGAATTAGTCCTCCCCCACTTGTGTTTGTGTCCAAGGATCGTTTAACTTGGAAATCTTGTGGTATTCTGTCTGTTGTAGGCTTTCCCCGCCTTGTGACTGACCGTTGGTCCATTTTTCAGTTGGTTACTTGTTTGTTAACTATGTCCAAAGACACTAAGGAGCATAAGCCCTCAGGCTTCAATAAATGTTCTAGGTGCAGTTATAAAATGTCCATTACCGATGGACACTGTCTGTGTGTACTGTCTGGGAGCGAGTCGTCTCAAGGAATTGTGCAGTTTCTGTCCTACCTTCAGTCCGCGAGTTCTTCAGGAAAGGAAGAATAAATTGATTTTGAAGGGACTTCTGAAACCCTCCTTCGAGGAGGGTTTGGGAGAGTACTTTCAGCTCTAAGTCAAAATCCTCAAAAGCGATCTCTGGCTCCATCAAAGTCTGCATCAACATCCTCAGTTCCGTTGTCTTTGGGGCCGCAGGAAGTGTCAGTTTTAAAACCTGCTTTGGCTCCAGTCTTCTTGGAACCTGTTCGGAGCCGATCGCCTAGCATTAGGCCAGTATTCCCTCCTCACAGGTCCCCTTCAGAGAGGAGGTCTCTATCTCCTTCTTTGTCCTCCAAGTCTTCCAGGACCTTATCAGATGTGGACGTCGATAGTGTGCAGAGACTACTTCAGTCAACGGTACTGGCAAAATTGTTCTCTGCTCCGGAGCCAGTCCCTCAAACTGCTTCGATACTTCCTCCTCCGAGCACATCTCTGCTTTCGGAGCCAGAGTGCTCGGCTCCGTGTGATGTCCCTAGGTCTGTTCTGACAGCCCCTCCTGGCTTATCGGTTTCGACGTCCGCTCCGACCCAGTTGGTGCCGTCCACGGGGTTCAGGACTCAGGATTCTTTGGTCGGACCCGAAGGAGAGGCTTCGGGACACACCTCTGCTCCTAGTCTCCCTCTCAGTGCTTTGGCAGGGAGGTCTGACTCCTGTCTTGGCTTTGAAGGCTGGTCGTTCTTCGGAACTGGGAGGACCAGCCTTCGAGGCCATGTGGAGAGCGCTGGCCAGGTAGTCAGCGGCATCATACGGATCGGTCATTCTGTTCCCTACTACACCGGTGCAGGTCTCCGCTATCTATCTCTGGACAGCAGAGCCTCAAGGCCTCAGGGTACCCCCACGAGTGGTCCCCATATTTCTGAGGTCCTCTCAGTTTTTGCCTGAGGTGCCACCCAGAAAGAAGACGTGCAAGAGGAAGCACATAGATTCCCAGGATGAGTCTCTCGCATCAGGCACCAACCTCGAGGAATCTGAGGGGTCCCCTAAGTCATCCTCTGAGGATGTTTCTTTCTCTGACATCCTAGAGATTTTGAAACGAAGAGGTGACTGGCCATCCAAAGCCTCCTCCGAGGAGGAGTCTGTCTTCCTGAAGGTCTTTGGTGCTCAGCCCTCCGCCTCCTGGGTATCTCCACCCTTCGAGCTTCTGGATTTGGTTTGTCGAAGGGTGTGGTAAACCCCTGACTCTGTGGAACCAGTCCCCAGGAGACGCAATAAATTTGTCTGCTCCTCCTGATAACGATTTTCTGTCCAAGGGAGTTCCTGTGGATGCCATGGTGGTAGCAGCTTACACCCAGAAGGAATTGGCTGAGACGTCTTCCACCGTCCATCCTCCTAACAAGGAGTCTAGGGCTGTGGACCAGTACGGGAAGCATACGTTTTCTTCACCGACCTTTACCTTACGGTCACTGAATTACTTGTCACACTTTACACGTCTCCAGAGAGATCTCCTCAAAGAGCTTGGAGATATTTTCACAGGTAACGTTTCTGAGGCGATGGCCCAGACTGTCAACGCTCAGATGTCTGCTCTCAATTCCATTGCAAACTCCTCCATAAGGCTAATCTTTTATGCAGCCGAGGGAGCGAATAGGGCAGCAAGTTCAGGAGTTGCTCTTAGGAGGCAGGCTTGGATGCGCCCTTGTCATTTTGTGGAGACCTTCAAGTCTTCATTCACAATGCCCCTTTTGATGGTTCCTCTCTGTTCGGAACCAAGGTGAAAGACACTCTCACTAGGTGCGAGCAGGAGGGGAAAACTATCTGCCGTAGGAGTCCATTTTTCCCTTCCCTCTAGGCCTTATGCCAAGGCCCAGAGGGGTGGCAAAATGTGGTTCAAGAAATCGGGCAGAGGCGGGGGTGGTTATTCAGGGAGACACCGCTTTAAGGGCAGAGGAGGCCCCCACAACTCGGGAGACAGATTCCTTTCGTGGCTCTCCCTACTGCCACTCCTAATGGGAGGCCCGACTGCGTTTCCAGAGCCACTCGGGGGTCTAATCTCATTATACCCTGAAGCCTGGCAAGATATTACCCAGGACCAATGGGTTCTACGAATAATTTCAGGAGGATGTCATCCCTTTCTCGTCAAATCCCCCTCCAATCAAGAAAATCCCGGATGTTCCACCCAGTCAAAGGGATTGCGCAGCTTCAGAAGTTTCAAAAAGGAGCCATGCAACATGTCCCCTCAGACCAGATCGGATTAGGGACTTCAGATTCTTTTTGTTGCTGAAAAGGACAGGGGACCTGAGACCCCATATTGGATCTCAGCCAGTTGAACAGAGTCCAAGTTCTAAATGGTCACATTGCAGTCTATTCTCCCATTGTTAGGAAAAGAAGTGTGGATGTGCTCCTTCGACCTCAAGGATGCTTACTACCACATAAAGATGGATAGGGCATCCAGAAGTCACCTACGCTTCCGGCTGGGAGCCGGTCACTTTCAGTTTCGAGCCCTGCCCTTTGGTCTTACCACAGCCCCCAGGATGTTTACCAGATGCATGGCAATTGGCAGTGGTGACTGCTCACTTGAGACGTCAGGGATTCCAAGTGTTTCTGTATCTGGACGACTGGCTCCTTACTTCCACCACCAGGCATCTACTACTTCAGACCAGGGACGCTACTATCAATCTATGTCAACAGTTGGGCATCACATTGAACTGGGAAAAATCTTCCTTGTTGCCCTCACAGCTTGTAACTTTTATAGGCGCCGAATTGGACACCGTCCTCATGCGGGCGTTTTCTACCACAGGAAAGAATCTGAGTCCAACAACAACAGGTTTATGCCTTGCTCCCTCTGAGAAGAGCAAAGGCAAGATTGGTCCTCCAACTGTTGGGGACAATGGCTGCTAAGATTGTTAGTCCCTCTGTCAAGGTTACATATGAGGCTCCTTCAGTGGCTCCTCTTTGCCCAGTGGTCTCTCCAACGTCTTCCACTTTCTCACCCTGTTCTACTCAGACAGGTGCAAACAGGATCTCAGTGGGTGGCTTTGCACCGACAACCTGAATGCGGGAAAGCCCTTCGTTCCTGTGCCCCTAGTTGCCATGCTGACCACTGATGCCTCCCAGATGGGGTGGTGGGGGCATTATTTAGGCAGGACAGTCCAAGGCACATGGTAAGAGCACGAGATGCATCTGCATATCACTGTCCTGGAGATGAGAGCTGTGCTACTAGCGTTGCAAGCTCTTCAGAGTTGTCCTCTCGGGACTATTGCAATCCACTCAGACAATATGTCAGTGGTGTGGTATCTGAACAAGCAGGGAGGAACCAAGTCTTATCCCCTTTGCAGGGAGGCCATGCGAGTGTGGCAGTGGGCAGTGTCTTCCCAACGTTTTCTGGTGGCAACGCACATTCCGGGGAAGTCCAGTGTGATCGCAGACAGGCTAAGCAGAGCTATTCTGGTGCCTTTACAAGTGGTACCTGAACTGTCAAGTTGTGGCGCAGATCTTCCGCAGGTGGGGTCGGCCTTGCTGCGACCTTTTTGCCAGCCCCCTCAATGCCAAATTCAGCAGCTACTTCACACTGACCACCCCCCCTCAGGGGGAGTCACCCAGGGACACTCAAGTCCACGATTGGCTTTCCGGTCTACTATATGCCTTCCCCCTGGTCCCCTTGCTGTCAAAGGTTGTTCAGAAAGCGCAATCCTTGGGAAGCAAAATGATTCTGATTGCCCCACACTGCCCTCGTCAAATTTGGTTCCCCTTTCTCCATCCCTATCTCATGGACGCTCCTTGGATTCTGGACCCACAACCAGACTTACTGATGCACATGTCAGGGCAGCTCCATCCCTCTCTTCGTACCCTCCGGTTGACAGCCTGGCTACTCCACTTCCGTCATTTAGTTAGGCTTCATCAATTTTCGCCGGAGGTGGTTCATATTTTATCTTCCTCTCTTAAGCCCTCGTCCAGGAAGATTTATTACAGCAAATGGAAGAGGGTTTCAATCTGGGCGCATGCCAAAAAGATTGACCCTTACACAGCTCCAATTTCATCTGTATTGGAGTTCGTCTATGCTCTTTAACCAGGGCTCAGCGGCCGCAACCATTAAAGTCCAATTGGTGGCGATTTCTATCTTTCATGTCGCAGACGAGCCTAGTCTGATGGCACATAGACTCTCTAAGGCTTCCTGAAGGGCACTTTGTTACTTTGTCCTCCGGTATCGGAACCTGTTATGCCTTGGGACTTTAACTTTGTTCTACAGGGTCTTACTTCATCCCCCTTTGAGCCTGCAGCCACTTGCGATTTAAAATTCTTAACTTGGAAGACTGTCTTTTTGGTAGCCATCACGTCAGCCAGACGCGTTTCGGAGCTTCAAGCTTTATCAATCAAAACCCCCTTATTTGATTTTTCATAAGGACAGGGTTTCTCTCTGACCGAACTCCTCCTTTCTTCCTAAAGTAGCATCAGTCAGTAACCTTAACCAATCTATTGAATTGCCAGTGTTTTTTCCCCAGTTTTCAAACCAGGCAGAATTAAAATTCATCAGTTGGATGTGCACAGCCAATTACGTTTTTATTTGCACAGAACGAAAGACCTCAGAAAAATCTGATCAGTTGTTTCACTTTTGGAAAACAGAATTGTTTCTCCTGTTTCCAAAGTCACGCTGTCCAGGTGGATTTCCAGTTGTATTTCTTTCATTTATTCCTCTGGGAAAAGATTTACCATTCTGGGTGAAGGCTCAACTCTACTCTGTCTGTATCTACATCTACAGCTTTTCAGGCCAGATTGTCTATGGATGATATTTGTGCTGCGGATACTTGGGCATCTCCTCACACCTTTGTTCCTCATTACAAGCTAGATGTGGTATCTAGGGGCAGGTCTTCCTTTGGTTCCACAGTGCTCAGGTGTATTTTCCACTGAGCCTCCCAGGATTTGGGTGTTGGGGACGCTGTCCACGGGTAAGAATGTAGGCAAGATTGGACTACATAACATCAAGAAGTTATGTATTCACCATAGCGTTCGATGTATGTAGTCCATCTCGCCTCACATTCTTGCTTACCCTCTGTCCTTCCCCTATCCTGGAGGATCTGAAGGTTAGGTCTGGTTTTGGAGCTCCCTTCATTCTTGGTTTGTTCTTCCTTTCCTTAGGTGGTGTTATGCATGGAGAATGAGTGCTGGTGTTCGCAGGAAACTAGATTTGGGGATAGAGAGCAGTGTAGCATGGGATACCATCTTAGCCCAGCCGATAGAAAGACTTCGAGCTAAAGATGTATGGCCGAGTCGGAGCCGACATTCTGCTCTGAACCCACGGGTAAGAATATGAGGCTAGGATGGACTACATGCATCGAACGTTATGGTGAGTACATAACTTCTTGTTTTGCTACATTAGTACACAGTAATCACCCTCTTCATCTTCATATAAATGCACGTTAAGCTTGCAGAGCCAGATTAGTGAGTGACCCTCTTATGGTTTGCTCAGTTTAAACAGTTGCTTTCATCCACAGATGGCCACCCACCCAGCAGTTATACCCACGTATGTGTTTAGTTCACATGTGTAATTGCAGTAAAATGATGGGAAAATAGGCAAACATTGTGTGGAAAAAGTTGTAAGGTGCTCCAAGCATCTTCACCCAAATCCAACAGTAGTCCCAACAATGCTGTAATAGCGAGCAAATATTTTTTAGTCATTTTCCTCTACAGACAATCCTAGCAATTATAGCTACTTTGTGTGCATCTCCCATATATACAACTCAAAAAGTAAATAAATAAAAAAAAAATACATGAATAAACAATGCCCATACCGTAATGTGTTCAAGTAGCGGTCAACCTCAAGAATGGGGGGCCAGGGACAAGGAAAAAAAAGTTTAAGTATTGTTCTTGCGTACTTTAGAAAGTTGTTAAATTAACAGATCATGTATTTTCTTACGTTAATGAAGTGTGAAACTCAAATGATTGTCATTTAGTGACTGCAGTCTTCAGTGATTTGCCCTGAAAAAATAATTTTATGAGGAACATACTAGAAAATGAAGCAGAATTCGGGGATGATGTTCATCGTGTTTCACTGTTGCAGTCATGACTGTAGGGTTCTCCCCTGCCGGTAGGCAGTCCTCGGTCGGCCAGAATCCCAAAGTCTGGGTCCGGAGTTGGCTGCTCAGCCATGCTCCCTGACGTCAGAGCCCCAGGAGTACAAAGCTGGCAGCCGACGCCACGTTCTCCAGTCTTTCTTGCTGTGCGGTGATAGCAGTTCGCAAGTGCCGGTCAGCTGACTCCTGACAATTTTTTCTAAACATACTTAAGTCCGAAGACTTTCTACTCCTACTCAAAGCTAAGTACCCCGTTGGGGAAACTTTTTTCTTGCTCCAGTCCGATGTCAGAAAAAGTTAATAATTGTATTTCATGTGAGAAGCAAATACCTCATAAGGATTTTCATTCTTACTGTATTCCTTGCTTAGGCCCTGACCACGACGTAGCTAGTTGTTGGTTTTGTGCCAGATTTAATCAACGTACTATTAAAAGAAGGTACGATTTTGCATTTCATTACTTCGGTAGGCGTTTTAATTACAAAATGTCATCGGCACTCTTCCAGCTACCGGAGTTCACAAACGACGCAAGGATAAAGACAGGCCTCCGAGGTCCAAATCAGACGATATTGTACAAGCAGAGCCAGCTTCAGGTTTGGCAGTAGGTCAGTGAGGCGCTTTTGCAGCCCCTGCCGTTGGCCATTTCGGAACAGATGACCGAAACGGACTCCCACGAGTAGCCAACGAGGCCTTTGAATACTTAGTTGCAGGACCGTCGGACAATGCTCCTTCGGATGGGTCCGGAGCTGCTGTGCAGGTACCGGCTTCCGAAGGGGTTTTCAGGCCTACTCAGCTTCTGATAAAGGCAAAGACAAAGGCAAAAACTCCTTCCAAATCAAAGACCACAGCCCAGGCCTCTTCTGATCCAGGACCCAAGTCTCAGAAACCGTTACTTAAGACAGCAGAGGACTTGCTTACTATGATTAGGGGTTCACATCCCCCTCCAGACAAAAGGCCAAGGCAGGAACTGTATTGCGACTCCTCTCATCAGGCTTCTGTTTCTTCAGTTTCTTCTTCTGACCAGGATTATTCTTTTCCTCCTTATGAGGATTCTGATGCTGAGGAATCCATTCCTTCAGCTTCTCCCCCTGAGGATTTTTCTTTTGGGGAAACTTTACATGAAATGAGGGAACATTTTCACTGGGAAGGACAGGAGTACTCTGAATCTAAGAAGAGACTTGGGGATTTTCTTCTCCTTCCTCAACATAGACCCTTGGCTATCCCTCCAGTTTTGGATATTGTGGATGATGCTTTTTCAGAGGCTAACTTAACTCCTGACTCTCTTCCTCCAGCTCCTGTTAAGCCTGACAGATATTATAGGGTTCCTGATTCCCATCATTTTTTATACAAGAATCCTACTGCTGATCCTGAAACCATTTCTCAGGGCCCTAAGGGGGTTAAGGCTGCTTCTGCTAAAAAACCCATTCCCACTGAGAAGGATTCCAGATCTTTAGAAAGATGGGGCAAAAAAGTGTACACTTCTGCAACCTTATCTATTGGGGCATTAAACTGTCAGTTTCATATGCTGAAATACCAGCAATTTCTTTTGTCTGTTTTGAAACAAAAGCTAACTTCCATTTCTGCTTGTGCAGATAAGGAATTACACTATTTACTGCATACCACTGAACAAGTAGGGAAGCATGGTTTGCACTGTGGTTTTGATGCCTTGGAGGCTTCTTGTAGGGCTGCTGCCTCTGGCACAGTCATTAGAAGGCAATGCTTGGTTAAAGGAACAAAACTTGCTAGATCAAGTAAAAGCTAAGTTATTGGATGCTCCTGTTCAACATAATGTTTTGTTTGGATCAAAGGCTGAAGAGGTGATAAAGAAGATGGAGGACAAGGCAAAATCCATGCAAACGGTTAAGGATTTTTTTACAAGTACAGCCACCCAGATTCAGTAGGAATTGGCCTACTAAAAATTGGTCCTTTCCCAATTCAGACAGAGGCCTCAAAGGTGTAGATACAGACGCTCCCGGCGAAGGCCCCAAACTCAAGCCTCTTGTAGATGAAGACAGTGGACTGCTCCCACTCCTAGGGGAGTAGAGGACAGGTCGCAAGCTCATAGAAAACAGGCTCAATGAACTCCACCTGTTGGGCTGCAAGACCTTCTTGCCTGGAAGCCCCTCTCGAAGGAAAACTTTCTCTCTTTTACCTAAATTGGACTCGTATAACCCAAGACAAATGGGTTCTGGATGTGGTTTTTCAAGAGGTTACAAATTCCATTTTCATACTCGACCAAGCGGATGGCCGGATCTACCAAAACATCAATGGTTAGAGGCCTTAAACCAGGTGGAAGTCCTCTTGGCTATGAAAGCCATAGAACTGGTTCCACTTTCAGAAATGGGACAAGGTTTTTACTCAAGGCTCTTCCTAGTCCCCAGAAAGCAAAATTCATGGAGACCCATTCTGGATTTGTCAGTCTTGAACACCTTTCTTGAGATACCAAAATTCAAGATGTTTACTCTACAGAAGCTGCTTCCAATGTTGACCATAAATGCATGGATGGTAACTTTGGATTTAAAGGAGGCTTATTTACACGTTCCCATCAGGCAGGAGTGCAGAAAATACCTCAGGTTCAAGGCTGGATCGAGGCACTATCAATTCTCTGCACTGCCCTTTGGATTGTCTACTGCACCCAGGGTCTTCACCGAATGCCTGGCTCCAGTAGTAGCTTATTGCAGACTCAAGGGAATTCAAATTTACCCTTATCTGGACGACTGTCTTATTCAGGCCGACAGCAAGGATGTCTTACTCCAGCATCTAGAATTTGTTCAAAAACTTCTCAAGTTCCTGGGGTTCACTGTAAACATAGTCAAATTTGACACCCTCACAACAGATAACCTTTCTGGGTGCTCTTCTAAACACAACAACCCAGATGGCATTTCTGACATACGAAAAACAATTACAGCTGGCTTCACCTTTCAAAACCTTGGCATCATTAACTCTGCTATCTGCAAGGAAATTCCTGCAGGCTTTGGGTTACATGGCCTCCTGCATCCTTCTCGTACCATATGCAAGACTACATATGAGGAAAATACAGTGGTACCTAAAGAGTGTATGGTCTCAGCATTGCCACAGTTTAGACATACAGATCTCCGTCCTGCCTTGTCTTCAAAAGGAATTCCTTTGGTGTGGTCCAAGGCATGTACTCAAAACAAAGGGAAGGCCTTCAGTCTGCCTCCAGCCAGTCAGATACTAACCACGGACGCCTTGGATTATGCATGGGGAGCCCATTTGCAGGGCAGCTGTGTGCAGGGCCTTTGGACAAAGGATCAGAAACACCTGCATATCAATTTAAAGGAAATGTTAGCCATTCAGAACGCTCTATTGGCCTTCAGGAATCTTCTACAACCAGGACAACTACTGATACGGACAGACAACACCACAGTTATGTGGTACATAAACAAGTAAGGGGGATCACATTCCTATCCCCTTTGCAGACTAGCCATGAATCTATGGAACACAGCTCTAGCTTACAATCTGGACCTTCAAGCCCAGTTCCTACCAGGGAAACAGAACTTCCTGGCAGACAGTCTGAGCAGGAACCTGTCAGACCCACGCAAATGGATGCTGGACACAGAGGTATTCAAGATGATTACAGCAGTCTGGGGATGTCCTCACATAGAGCTCTTTGCATCCCACCTCAATCATCAACTACAGATATTTTGCACCAGGACATTCCAAGAACTAGCTTGGAAAGTGGATGCACTGTCATTCAGTTGGAGAAACCTCTCTGGGTATGCCTTCCTGCCTCTACCTCTTCTTCCACGGGCGTTATTAAAGATCAAACAGGACAAGCCCAAGATGATAATTTTACTGGCCCCAAATTGGCCTCGACAGTTTTGGTACCCAACTCTGAAAAACCTTTCTCTGGAGCCCCCTTGGGTTTTACCTCAGTCTCCAAACCTTCTGTCTCAACACCAGGGTCTTTCTGCACTCCCATGTCAAAACTCTCAGCCTGGCTGCTTGGTTAATCCAGGGTCTATGATTCATTCTCTTCTACCCCAGCAGGTTATGGATGTCATTTTAGAAGCCAGATGTTCTAGCACTAGAAAATCTTATGCAGGAAAATGGAAAAGATTTTGCACCTGGATGCAGGCTCAGGATTCAGATCCTCTTATTCTTAACATTCTTCTGATTTTACTTTATCTGACAAACCTCTTGCATTTCATTTTCTTCCATTAAGATACATGCCTCTGCCATTTCTGTTCATTATAATTCAGACCCTCCAATCTTTTCCCACCAGATCATGAGACAGTTTATCAGAGGAGCTAAGAACTTAAGGCCCCCTAGATCTCCACCCATTCCTGCTTGGGATCTCAACTATGTTTTGGAAAAACTCATCCTATCTCCTTTTGAGCCTGCTGCCACATCTGACATCAAGTTTTTATCTTGGAAGACAGCCATCCTGTTAGCTCTGACCTCTGCCAGGAGAGTTTCAGAGTTGCAAGCTCTTATGGCTGTAGAACCTTATATTATTTTTCGTCAAGGCAGGGTGTCTTTAAGGACTAATCCTACTTTCATACCTAAGGTGGTTTCCAAAGTGGCTTTAAATCAAACTATTCACCTGCCAACTTTTTTTCCCCACTCCTCAAAATAGGGGGGGAAGGATCTTGCATTCCTTGGATGTACACAGACAACTACGTTTTTACCTGGACAGAACCAAGGACATCAGGAAATCAGAGCAATTGTTTGTTATGCTTCTAGCTCCCAAGGTAAAGCCATTTCAAAACGGACCATTTCTAAATGGATTGCTCATGGAATCAGATTTTGTTATTCACACCATGGAAAGCAAATCCCAGGGAGTATAAGGACTCTCTCTACCAGAGCTGCTGCCACTTCAGCTGCCTTCCTCAGGGGAGTTCCTACCAAAGACATTTTGGAAGCTGCAACTTGGAGTTCAGTGCATACTTTTTCTAAGCACTACAGTCTACCTCTCTACTCTAAGTTTAGGGCAGGCTTTGCTTCTGCAGTCTTGCAGGGCCTTTTAGCCACCCCCTCTACTTTATGACCACCTCCCTTTTCTGCTTTGGGATTCAACCCTACAGTCATGACTGCAACAGTGAAACACGATGAACATAGTACAGTTGTGTACACTTACCATAAATGTAGATGCTAGAGTGTCTTCACTGTTGCAGTCTGGGTTTCCCTCCCTCCTGTCCCCTCTTATTTTTTCCTTTGTGTGATTCCCTTCTTCACCCTTCTTCTGAGGTGTATTTGCAAAGGGTATGGGATTTTATTCATTTTGGAACACCTGACATCTGGGGCAAGAAAAACTGGAGAACATGGCATCTGCTGCCAGCTTTGTACTCCTGGCGCTCTGACGTCAGGGAGCATGGCTGAGCAGCTGATGCCGGACCCAGACTTTGGGATTCTGGCCGACCGAGGACTGCCTGCTGGCAGGGGAGAACCCTACAGTCATGACTGCAATAGTGAAGACACTCTAACATCTACATTTATGGTAAGTGTACACAACTGTACTTTCTGAGAAATGACAAGACAATTTCCAGTTTACTTCATACAAATATACATTACTTTCGAACTGCATACCTCTAAATTTCTTTCCTGAATTAGAGGCAAGAGCCCAACAATGGGGACACTTTGTAAATATTGAGAGTTAATTGATCGATATGTTTTGCATAAAGATGTATTTTTTGAAGAATTAGTAGTATGAAACTCTTGACTGACATTACTGACTAGTCAGTCTTCAGTGATTTACCACAAAATATTTTTTATTAGGGACAGGGTAAAAAAGGCAAAATCATGACTATTCACAACGTCAGGATCAAGTTGAAGATGTATGCAGAGCTGTCTGCTGTCGGTTATAATCTGGTTGCCTTCCAGAAAAAAACAAAACGTTTACTACCTAGGCAGTCTTTTCCAGTTTCCATGCTATTCTTTCCATTCAGTCCTGCATTCAGAATTTCCTGTCTTTCAAGTTGATCTCCAACTAGTAATCTATAAAGCAAATCCTAACTGGTTGTGTAACTCATTGGGATAAGGTGAAATCCTGTAAATTATAGCTATTTTGATGTTCAGCACTGAGATATCCCATCTTTCTGGAAAATAAAGAAATAAATTGACAAATCAGAAAAATGTCCCTGGCCAAGTGGTGCCCACCTCGTTTGCTTGTGTGTAAGGCTGACCCTGCATACAGGTGATGAGGAAACATCAACAGTGCAGTATGTTGTATGGCACTACTACTGCCATGCTAGATCATTGACTGCTGTTAAAAAGTGATCAAGGCTGTCAGTGGTAAAAGCCATTACCTCCTTCACAACATGCACAGAAGATCTTTTAGCGTAGTAGCATGTTCTTGATAGAATACATATTAGAATTCTGGTCAAAATTCACGTCTGAAGCATGAAGTGAGCACTTCTCCAAAGTTATTCCACAGATAAATGTAGAAAAGTTGCAGTGCAGCTAAAACACTGTTTCAGATTACATCCCTAGTGTCTCTTCAGATTACCCCCCCCCTCAAGATTATAGAGAGCTATATCCAAGCCAATATAGATTTATGTCTCTGATTCCACACAGTTGAGTAAATTGAGCCAATGAGGTCAAGAGCAGATGTCAACTCCTCATCAGAAATTATTTCCTGGTCATTTGCAGTGTCAAACTGGTGGAAATGTGGATTGTACAATCTTGAATAATAACAAACGCAGATAATATAACAGAACAAATTGTGTAAACATTTTGGGATAGTTACAGACTCCACAGTCCCACACCAGAAACACTGCAGTAAAAATACTGAAAATTTAATCTGATGTCTGTCTTCATTCAATTTGACTGATGGGTTTGCTTCCAACCTCTCTGAACAGATTTGGCCGTTATACATAGCTTGCTTAAGCCAAAAACTCTCCAGTTAAGGCTCTACCCACAATGCTTCTCTTCCCATTACCTCAGATCTCATTTGCCACGTAGAAAATTGGACACATCAGCTAATGCTTCTCAGCTAAGTGCTTTAAAAATTCCTATTTTCATTGTCGTTTTTAGTGATATTTGACAAACTCAGTTTCCCTTTTTTGAGTATGACTTCATTCCGACTATTTCTACCAACCCCGTTTTACAGTACGGTTTATCTTATCATTGGTAACAGGCCTCCTCCCTTTCCTTCTTACTGTTGGTAGTCTTTCGATACCGTTGTTTGTATCCTCTTCCCTTTTTCTTTCTATATTCGGGTATTTCTTCAGTACCATCGTTGGTATATCTGTAATAAAAAAAAAAAAAAAAGTTTTTTTATTTTGTTTTGTGTGTGTGAAGTGTGTGTGTTCCAACTGTTTTTGATGTAGCAGAAAAACACTAGGACATCAGGCTTCAAATAGTGTCAGAACTGTGGCAGAAAGATGCCCAGTTCTGATGGGCATTTTTCTTGCGTGTATTGTTTGGGTGCCCCTCACTTGGACATAACTTGTAATATTTGTTAGGGGCATTAGCGCCCGTACTTTAGCAGAGAGGTGCAATAAGCTGATCCTAAAAGGCTTTCAGATAAGCCCTATCTATGGCAGAGACTTCAAAATCTCCAAAGCAAGATGTAAAGAAAATAAGCCACTCTGTGCCGACTTCTCCTACGGCACATGAAGCAAGGTCCCAAAAGCCGCAGGTTCCAACAGTCTCTTCGGAACCGAAAACCAAAGTACCGAACGTGACAGTGTCATCCACCTCTGGCACCAAAAGTGACTCGCACTACATTAGTGCCATCAGTCATTGAACTAACTCAAACCTCTTCTGCACCGACCACTGCTTTGTCACCAAGAATAGTTTCTGCACCACCACCACTCTCCTCTCATTTGGTTCCACCTTCCCATTCCACGCAGCAGCCTATGGTGCCAAAATTTGATCTAGTAATAATTTCCAGGACTTGGATATTCCCCTTCAGTAGACCCATTCTTGGGTCAACAACAAAGCCCTTTCCTGTACAGGCTTCGAGTCCCCTTCGAGAATGTCAATCCCACCTGGAGCCGAAGCTTCTTCTCCAAGGACTCCAGATATTCATGTTTCACTGTTGCGGTCATTACATTTGGGTTATCTGCTTGCAAGTAGCCCTCAGTCGGCTTGATTATCAAAGTTTTGGGTCCTGCGTCGGTTGCTCTCATCTTCCATGAAGTCAGGGGTATAATGCATGCAGCCGACGCCATTACATCAATCTTTCTTGCCGTGCCAGAAGCAGTTCGCAAGTGCCGATCGGCCGACTCCTGAAATTTTCGTTTTCAAGTTTCAGATCTGAAGTCTTCAGCAAAGCTAACTACCCTGTTGGGGATCCTTTTTCTTGCTTTAAACCAGTGTTGGTAAAAGTAACAATTGTATTTTTGTGGAAAGCAAATACGTCAAAGATTTTCATTTGTACTGCATTCCTTGCCTAGGCCCAGACCACGACGTCCCTCGCTCGGTTTTGTGCCTTATTCAAACCTCAGACTATTTGTCGTCTGTTAATTTTCGCATCTAAATATTTTGGTAGTCAGTTCAGTTATTCAAAAATGGCTTCGGTAAGCCACCCGACTACCGACATTCCGAAAAAATGCAAAGATAAAGACAGAGACAGACCACATAGGTCCAAGGCTGCTGACGGCACTTCTGCTAAGCTAGTTGCCAGTTCGTCAGCTCTGTGAGGTGCTTTCGCAGCCCCTGATACCCGCTACTTCGAATGGGTCTCTGTACAGGCCTACGAATCTGTAGCCCGGTATGCCAGGAGATGCTTCTTCGACTGTGGAACCTGCTAATGTCTCTACTTTGGATGGGTCCGGAGCCGCTGTACAGGCACATGTTTCTGAGGGTGTATTCAGGCCTATTGACTTGCATATTAAACTGACACCATCTTCTCCTTCAAAGCCTAAAACTCGATCCACGCCTAGAAAACCGACGCCCAGAACACATGGCCAGGCCCCTATGCCTAAAAAAACAAATAAGAATGGCTGAAGACCTTTTTACTCTAATCAGGGGAAGCCACCCTTTTCCCTCCAAGAGACCTAGAACTGATTTTCCTTCTGATTCTTCTGATCAGGATTCTGATATTTTTGTTTTCTCTGACCAGTTGCCCTTATCTACCTATGAGGATTTTGATGCAGAGGACTCCATTCCCTCTGCTTCCCCTCCAGAGGATTTCTCTTTTGGTGAAACTTTGCATACTCTTAGGGAGCATTTCCACTGGGAAAGCCAGGATTACTCAAAGCCAAAAAGAGGCTTAGAGAATTCTTACTCCTACCTCAACACAGGCCTTTAGCTATCCCTCCTGTGTACTGGACATTGTAGATGATGCCTTCTTGGAATCTAGCTTGGCCCCAGACACTTTACCTCCGGCTCCCAGAAAACCTGACCGGTATTACAGAATACCTGACTCTCACAAGTTCCTCTTTAAGAGGCCTACTGCAGATCCTGAGACCATTTCACAGGGACCCAAAGGCATTAAGGCTATTACTGCCAAAAACACTACCCCTGTGATAGAGATTCTAGGGCCCTGGACAGATTGGGTAAGAAGGTATACACCTCTGCTACTTTGGCCATTAGGGCTTTAAAATGCCAGTTTCATATCAGCAGCATATTATTGGATTGCTTAAACAGAAAATCATCTTGCATTTGTAAAGAAATTACTAACTTCTCTGGGGTACACCAGAAACAAAAAGAAATCACATCTAGTACCCTGCCAACAAATTGTATTCTTGGGAGCAAGCTTGAATACAACTTCTCAGATGGCCTACCTCAAACCAGAGAAAAGTTTGACAGCCTACTTCAAACTACTGGCCACAAAGACCCAGCTATCTGCAAGGAAAATACTGCAAGCCGTGGGGTTCATGGCCTCTTGCACTCTAATTCCATATGCAAGACTGCATATGAGGAAACTACAATGGTATCTAAAAAGTCTTTGGTGTCAACATTCTCAGGACCTAGAATCGATGATTATCAACCCTTGTCTAAAGACAGAGTTCCTTTGGTGGGCAGAGGCCTGCCACCACAACAAGGGACTGCCATTCACTCTACCCCCTGCTGCCCAAACCCTAACAGATGCATCGGACTATGCATGGTGGGCTCACTTGGCATGGCAGTGCATTCAGGGCAAATGGAACCAGAGTCAAATGCACCTTCTTATCGATCAAAAAGAAATGTTAGCTGTACAGAATGCTCTGGCAGCCTTCAAGGACCACATTCTTCCAGGACAAATTTTGGTAAAGACTGACACCACTGTTGTGGTACATAAGCAAAGGGGAAACCCACTCATACCTTATCTGCAGACTAGCCATGGCTCTGCGGAACGCAGCTTGAGCTGCCAAGTGCATCTATAAGCTCAATTCCTGCCAGGCAAGCTAAATACACTGGCAGACCTAAGCAGAAATCTCATGGACCCCACACGAGTGGAAACTGGAACCAACGATATTCAACATTTTTGAGAAACAAATGGGGAAGCCCAGAGCTAGACCAGTTTGCCTCCCCTCAGAACTGCCAATTGGGCAAATTCTGCACAAGGACTCCCCACAGACAAGCTTGGAAATTGGATGTCCTGTCCTTCACCTGGAAAAACCTATCAGCTTATGCCTTTTCCCCTCTGCCTCTCCAAAGTTCTATTAAAGATCAAACAGGACAAACCAAGGACAATACTCATTGCACCAGACTGGCCACGCCAACACTGGTAGCCCCTCTTGCGCAGTGTCTCACTGCTGGAACCATGGCACCTGCCTCAGACTCCTTCCCTGCTGTCCCAGCAAGAGGGCCAGATTCTGTATCCCCAGCTTCAAACCCTGAACCTTGCAGCCTGGCTAATTACATGAGCTCTCCATTGCCATCCCTCAGTAAGCAAGTGATGGATGTCATTCTGAAGGCAAGGAGGCCTAGTACTAGAAAATCCTATGCTGAAAAATGGATTTCTATTCCTGGAGTCAAACTCAGGGGATGGGCACAACAGTGTCCAATTTACAGCACATTCTTCAATATTAACTGAGATGCTTCACAAGGGCCTTTCCTTTTCTTCCATTAAAATTCATGCCTTGGCCATTTCAGCTCATTGTAATACAGAGCCACCCCTCTTCTCTGAGGGGCCAAAAACTTAAGACCACCCAGGAGAGCCCCTACTCCAGCCTGGGACCTTAACTTTGTATTGGAAAGTCTCACTCTACCTTCCTTTGAGCCAGCTGCAAGTGCAGAGTTGAAATTCTTTTCTTGGAAAATGGCCTTCCTTCTAGCCATCACTTCAGCAAGAAGGGTGTCTGAATTACAGGTCTTCATGGCAGTGGAGCCTTTCATCATCTTTCATGCGGACAGGGTGTCCCTCAGGACCTATCCTTCCTCTATGCCCAAGGTGGTATCCATTGTGGCCCTTAATCAGTCCATTAATTTGCCAACCTTCCTTTCTAATCCACAGAACAAAGGGGAATGAATACTGCACTCCTTGGACATGCACAGACAACTTGGATTTTACTTGGGCAGGACTAACCCTCTCAGGAAATCTGAACAACTATTGGTTGCATTTGCTGCAGGGGTAGAGGGGAAGGCCATTTCAAAGCAAACTATTTCTAAATGGATAGCCCATTGCATTCATTTCTGCTATAAGCACCATGGAAAACCTACCCCACAAGGGGATAAGATCACATTTCACCAGGGCTGCATATACCTCTACAGCCTTTCTCAGAGGTGTCCCTACCAGGGACATCCTAGAAGCTGCTACCTGGAGTTCTGTACATACCTTCACCAAGCATTATCACTTGCCAATTTTTTCTAAATCCAGAGCTCGTTTTGCCACTGCAGTCCTGCAGGGCCTAATAGCTGGTCCTAATGCTCTCTGATTGCGTCCTCCCTTCTTTAGCTTTGGAAATCCACCCAAATGTAATGATTGCAACAGTGAAACACGAAGAACATAGTACATTTGTGTACACTTACCATTAATGTAGATGTTAGTGTGTATTCACTGTTGCAGTCCTGGTTACTGTCCCTCCAGCCCCCTGACTACAATTGTCTATACCTCTCCTTTTGTTTACTATACTTAAAGCTTTCTGGTATATTTGGTTTTTGTTGGTGTGTAACCTTGTATACAATTGTGTAATGACATCGGCTGCATGCTTTATATCCCTGACTACCTGACGTCATGGAAGATGAGACGGCAACCAAGACTTTGATAATCAGGCCGACTGAGGGCTGCTTGCAAGCATATAACCCAAATGTAATGACTGCAGCAAGTGAGTGTGCACAACTGTACTTTTATCCTCCTTCAGCCTCCTTTCAGGGTTTGGAGCCCCCCACTTCGGTCTGAGTAGCAGCTACCTTATTGTTGATGGTGGACCTTACCTCGGTTCCGGAGTCAACTCTTTGGTCTTCAGCTGCATTGCACACCCAGGACTGGTTTGGCTGCCAGTTCCGAGATCCTTGGAACGGTTCCTGTTTCCATGGTGCAGTCTATGGCTCTTGGAGCCATGGCATTTTCGAGTCCTCTCTCTGCTCCTGCTTTGGGTGGTGGCTTGTCGAATTTTTCTCTGTTCCGGGCTCCCATCCTTCTTCGGGTGGGCCTGCCTTTCACTTTATGGAGGGAGGTTTGGCCTCAGTGTGCTCCCTGCTGGTTCCATCCTAGTCTGTGTGCCATATTTTTGTTTCCTCTGGTTGGCAGCTGTCCGAATCTGCTACGTCTGGACAGCGAGCACAAAAGCTACAAGACACCCGGTTCAGGGTCCCTCCTCTTCTGAGTCCTCCTCAGAACCTCCCCCCTGAGGAGCCACCCCTTAAGAGGACATGCAAGAGGAAGCACTTCGATTCTCCAGAAGAATCTGTCACTGAGGATACAGATTAGGATGACTAGGAAGGGTCACCCCCAGAAGATGATTGCTTTGGAGACATCCTGGAAATATTAAAACACAGGGGTGATTGGAAGCCCTCAAACCCATTCTCTGAGGAATCCGGTAAGAGGGGGGAACTCTTCTGGAAGATGCCCCTCCCCCTGGCAGAGGGAGGGGGTCTGCATAACCAATTCTTTTTCTGGACCACCCTATCAGCGCTCCTAAACGGAGGCCCAATTGCTTACCTCTGGAGGCAGTCAGGCGGGAAGATTTTCTCAACACCATTTCAGCTTGGCTTTCAATAACCTCTGATACCTGTGTGCAGAAAATAATTACCAGAGGTTACCAGATCCCCTTCAATCTTTTGCCAAAACCCCAAAAGTGAATCCCTGATCCATCCAGTGAGAGGGATCTAGCAGCAGTAGAGATTCAAAAGCTGCTTCAAAAAAGTCATCCAAGTAGTCTCACCAGACCAAATAGGATCTGGATTCTACTCATGGTTCTCTTTAGTGCCAAAAAAGAGACTGGACCTGGAGACTGGTCCTGGATCTCAGCCTTGTGAACAAGTTTGTGCAACTGATAAAATTCCATATGGTCACGGTTCAGTCTAACCTTCCCTTTCTAGAGGAGGACGATTGGATGTGCTCTGTAGGTCTTCAAGATGTGCATTACCACATGAAGATGGACAAGCACTCGAGAAGATATCTCCGCTTCTGGCTAGCCAGCCATTACCAATCCTGAGCACTGCCCTTTGGTCTCTCCAGAGCCCCTAAGGTGTTTACCAAATGCATGGCAGCTGTAGCAGCTCATTTGAGACTGCAAGGATTCCGGGTGTTTTCCATATCTAAATGACTGGCTCTTCACCGCCCCCACCAGACATCTACTGCTTTACACCACAGACTTCTTTCTACGTCTTGCCGAAATACACTAGGCATTTCTGTCAACAAGAAAAGTCACAGTTGACTCCCATATAAGATCTGGAGTTAATCAGAGCAATATTAAATACAGCATCCTGTGTAGCCGCCTTTCCTCTCCAGAGGCTGTTAAAGCTAAGATTGCAAGTTCAGGTAATCCTTTCTCAAAACAAAGTTCCTGCTCATCTGGCACTACAAGCTCTCGGAACCATAGCAGCAACAATAACATTAGTTCCCTTAGTGAGGTGTCGCATGAGGCTGCTTTAGTGGCTCTTGGCATCTCACGGATACACACCCCATGTCCCATCCAGTCTTGGTAATTGCTGCAAGAAGGATTTATCTTGGTTGATGAAGCCAGAAGAGAATCTGTGGGGTCATCGTTCTCCCCCTCTCAGCCCAAGGCTGTAGTGACCACAGAAGCTTCTCAAATGAGGTGGGGGGCATTTTCTGGGAAAGACTGTTCAAAGCACTTGGTCCTGCAAGAGGTCAATTTGCATATCAATGTCCTAGAATTGGGGGCAGTGCTTTTAGCATTGCAAGCATTCCAGTCTGTCCTTCCTTCTGGGGATAATTGCAATCCAATCAGACATCGTCCATAGTCTGGTATATCAACAAACTGGGGGGATCATGGTCCTACCCTCTATGCTGGGAAGTCGTAAGGATTTGGTAATCGGCTATCGCTTCCAACCACTTTCTGATAATGATGCATATCCCAGGGAACTCCAATGTAATTGTGGACAAACTTGAGTAGGTGCATCCTCCTCCTGCCACACGAGTGGTCTCTCAAATCCCAGTGTAGGTACGAAGATCATTCGGCGATGGTGTCAGCTGTGCTGCGACTTGTTCGCTTCTCCCATAAACCACAAATGCAGCAGCTGCTATGCCCTAATCTCCTCTTGTGAGGAGTCCCCTGAGAGACCCACTTCTCCTTGATTGGCCCCAGGACTTCTGTCTCTCTTTCCCCCAATTCCACTGATCCCACAGTTTCAGGGAAAGCCCAACGGTTGAGAAGTAAATTAATTCTCATTGCACTTTATTGACCCCTCCAAGTCTGGTTCCCCTTCCTTTGGCCTCATCTGGTTCACCGCCCTTGGACTGTGTACCTGGCTCAGGATTACTGTGCAACTCCCAGGGCCTGGTGCATCTCAACCTCCAAAATCTCAAGCTAACTGCTTGGTTTTTCGAATTCCAATAATTGCCCAGGCAGAATAACTTGTCCTGTCCAGTGCAGAAGATGCTTCTGGCTTCCCATAAATCATCCACCAGGAAGCTTTAAGCAAATGGAAAATATTTTCAATTTAGGCGTGTCCAAACTTCATAGACACTTTCTCAACGTCAGTTGATAAAGTACTGGAATATTTAGCTACCTTATTTGAAATGGGGGGGCCTCTATATCTATAAGGTTCATTTGGCTGCCATTTCGTAGTCCTAATGGTTTTGATGACCATTCCTTGATGTCTCGTCTATGCAAAATATTTCTTAAAGGGGCTCTGCATTTAAAACCCCCCATTCAAAGTCCCTGTAGCAGTGTGGGATTTGATATTAGTCTTAGTGTGTCTACTTGGACAGCCCTTTGAGCCAGCAGCTACTTGTGACCAAGTTTTAATCTTTGAAGAGACTCTTCCTAGTGGCTATCACGTCTGTTAGGAGAATTTCATAGTTAGACTTTGTGTGAATCATTCCTTTATCATTTTTCACAAAGGAGGAGTTTCACTCAGAATCGGTCCCACACTCCTCCTCAAAGTTGTATCTGACTCTAACATCAACCAGTCCATAGACTTACCAGTCTTCACAAATTTTACTGTTTACACTTGTTGGACGTCCACAGACAGGTACATTTTTCCTTGGACAGAACGAAATCTTCTAGAAAATCGGACCAACTATTTCTATCATGTTCAGGACCCAGATTGGGCAAAACTGTATCAAAGGTCACCTTGTCAAAATGGCTTAGAGACTATTGCCCTTATATACAATCAAATTAAACTCAAACTGACAACTACAGTTAGCACTCATTGTACAAGATCTGTTTCCACTTCAGCGTTTTTTCATTCCAGGGCTTCTATGGAAGACGTATGTGCAGCTGCAACATGGGCTACTTGCACGTACTTGTTTCACTCATTACAAATTAGACATGGTCTCCGGGGGAAGAGCATCTTTTGACTCTATGGTGCTCAGGAATATCCTTCCTTAGAGCTGCCCAGGATCTAAAGTAGCTGGGGACTCATTCCATCAGTCAAGAATGAATGAAGATTGACAACATCAGGTAAAGAAGTTATGTTTTTACCATAACATTCCATCTGCGTTCTCGATCTTCATTCATTCCTGACATCCCACCCTCCTGCCCCCTCCAAGAGACTCCTGTAGGTTTGGACCTAGTCCTGGGATGTTATAGGGTTGTACCTTAGACATGGCGTCTGTATTTTCTTGACTATTGGACAAATTCAATCTGAGGTAATGGGAAGAGAGGCATTGTGGTTAGAGCCTTAGCTCAAGAGTTTTTGGCTGGTGCGAACTATGTATAAAGGCCGAGTCAGTTCAGAGAGTTTGGAACTGAACCCATCCGTCAAGAATGAATGAAGATTGACAATACAGAGGGAACGTTATGGTAAGAACATAAATGTTTATTGAACTACATGCTTGACAGATCACCTGAACTAACAAATTGCTACTAATGTGACTCCAGTTTTCCACTATCCGTGAATATCCAATGTTAGAATTACAAATTCCATCTCCTAGAGGCAAAAGATTTGACATCTTAATGGAGGCATCGGCCCTCAAAACCTCTTGTATGTCTTTCCTTAATTAGTACTGATAATGAAATGTATTTCCAAGGCTAGAGATTTTGCAGCCAACATGTTTGATTTGCAGTGCTGTATTAACATCTCTTGCCCCCCCCTTGAAATTGGCTTCCACTTAATAAATATCTGATCAGTACCTCTGTTAGAATCCATACAGCTCTGCATGCACTTAGACTGATAGCTTCATAGATTTTTTACTAGACTAATGGCCTGGTGGTCTTTTTAAGCCTAGCCAAGTTTTCCTGAAAGAGTAATGATGTCCTGTATCCAAATATGACATTGAGGGTCAGTCATTTATAAGTTGCCCAAGTCTATAAGGGACATGGGTACAAGGCCCAGTATAAATTTCCTATTCCCCGTCCAGTAGTTTAGGTTGTGCTTACACTGGATAATTGGCAAACCCTGCTTCACATGGATGGGAAGTCAGTTCCATAGAAGGGGCAGTCTTAGGGACACACGTGTCTGTCCAGCATGTTATGTTTATGTCTTGGAAAAATTTAGTTTCCTAGACCGTGTATTTCTGGTACTCTCTGAATTATGATCATGAAGGAGATTCATAAGTGTGGGGTTTGCAGATGCCTTGTAAGCCAGGCATAGATCACCCCTCAGCAGTCTATGGGAGACTGAGTAGAAGGAAAGAGCTTTAAAGTTTTGTGCATAAGGCAGGTTTGTTATGCCTTGTATTTTTTAAGGAACCTCTGTGGTCACTCTAGTGTTATGGCTTGTATTCTTTTTGTATGGCACCTCTGAGGTCACTCTCTAGTTGCTGCATATGCCTGCTAAGGTGCATACCAAAGGGAGCATTGCACTCTGGTCTGGCAAGGGCAGAGTACAGTGGAATAATGACTACTTTGGACCTAGTTTCCATGTCATTACTTTTAAGTTGCGCAATATAAAGGATTTCCTCACCACTGTGGCCACATAGTGGTGACGGTAAGGCTACTGTTGCCTATGTGTGTACCCAGATCATTGACCACGGGTTAACTCTTAGCTGAGTATTATCAACATGGTAAATAGATGGGATGGTTGACTTTCCAAAGGGTACAATTCTATATTTCTTGGCATTGAGTTTGACCATGGCTTTGGCACCATTTGTTAGTCAGAGATGGATCTTCTTGAAGAACGCTAGTGTCTGTAGTGGAGTTGATGGCCACCCCCAGCTTGCAATTGTGCGCATATTTAGTCAGCATAAACCTTCATGATTTGCTTCCATTTCAGAGAAATAGATTTCAAAAAGGAGCGGGCCCGGTACCAAGCCCTGGGGGACTGTGCTAGTGACTAGCATCTTAGGTGTTTAGTGAGGTACATGCCAAATGGGGCATTACCCTCTATAATTGGTCTAATGAGGGAAGAGTAGAGAGAGACTATTACCTCTTTCTTCCTGGATGCAAAACCCTTGGTAATGAGATGTGCCACATAGAAGGACTTTCTGACCACAGTGGCATTGTGGTGGTTGGAGAGGTTGCTGTCAGTCTGCACCCCCAGATCTCTTAAAATGCCTTCAGTGTTCGGTGGGCTCCCATCGATGTGGTAATTAGTGGGAACTGAGTTTTTACCAAAGGGGATGACTACGCATGTTTTGCCATTAAGGGTTAAGGCCATGATTTCGACACCAATCATTCGTCTCAGTGAGGCCTTTCTGTAGGATGTCTGCATCATTTGGGGAGTTAGTAATGGCTCCCAGCTTGCAGTCATCTGTGAACTTAGTCAGCCAGAGTCCCTTTGTGTTGGCCTGGACTTCTGATAATTAGATGCTGAACAGGAGAGGACCTAGGACCAATCCGTGTGGGACTCCACTTGTGACTGGTCGGCAGTCTGACTTGGAGTCCACTGCTTTCACACTGTGTTCTATCTGTGAACCAGTTTGCAACCCACCTAGTGATATAGGGGTTGACGCCTAGTTTGGTGAGTTTATCAGTAATTCTTGAGTGAGGAATGGTATCAAAGGCCTTGGCCAGATCGAGGTAGGCTGTATGCACTGCCTTACCTTCATCCACAGCCCTGGTGACTGACTCAGTCAACCAGGTTGAGCAGGCATGATCTCCCTTTCACAAAGCCAAATTGCGTGGGATCTAGAGTTTGGAGATTTCTTATATCTTTGGTAATCGGGTCCATAGCTTTACATATCAGACTTGTCAGGCTAATGGGATGATAATTCCCGGGGTCTGTAGTCACTCCCCCTTTTATGGAGAGGGGATGACTGTAGCAGTGCGCCATTCGGTAGGGACAAAAGCCTGAGGTGAGGCTGTGACTGAACAGGGCACACATGGGGTGCAAGTTAGCTTTGTAGTTCATGTAGAACACATCCAGGGATATTATTGGGTCCCATGGAAGCTGTATTCTTGGCATTGGACAATGCAGCTTTAATCTATGCTGCAGTAATACTGGGTGCCTGGCATTCTTCCGGTATTATGATTGGTCCTTTGGGGGGGGGGGGGGGTAAAGTTGGCACTGAATCTGTCAGCCAGTATGTTGGCAATATCTGTTGGCTCAGTATAGGAGTTACCATTGTGCAGCATCTCAGAGCAAATTTGGGTATTGCCTTGGAGGTTCTTGATATAGCTACAGAAGGCTTTGTAATTGTTTTTAGTGTCTGCCACAATTCTTCCTTTTTTGAGGCTGAGAGTTTTTCCAGTCTTTGACTTCACCTTTTTCTGCAACAGTTTCTTTCTTCTGTTGTACTGTGGTATGCATCATTTCCTTTTTACTACTTAGGGGAGTGGGCGGGGGGGGGGGGGATGCGAGTTGAACCTGTGAGCCAAAAGGTTGGCAATGGGCTCTGGACCAGTGTGGGTGATGCCATTTACAATAAGTTCTGCCCATTGTGCATTTCCCCTGAGATTACGGACATATCTTTAGAAAGCTTTGTGGTTGTCCTTTACCTGAGAAGCTATTTTTCTTCAAATTTAGCCTTTGACATATTAATTAACCCTCTTAGTTGCCTGTTCAGATTGGTCAGAAGGCGTTTAGTATGTACAGCTTTGTTCTTCACACACTTGGCCAAGATTTATTTCTTTTGTTATATAACTGATTTTACCAGGGTGCCCTGTCTTTTGAGTTTGCCTTATTCTTAGTACTAGTGGGTACAACTTGATCTGTACTGCTATCAGTATGGCTGTACAGAGATTTTGTAAATAGTTCAGCATGTGCTGTTGTATTTCCTGGGTTTTGGGGGTGCTTGGAATTTAGCCAAAGCGTTGCTTAGTAGAGAGAAGTTAGCCTTGGAATAGTTCCTAAAGGTTTTTGGTTTCGCTGGGTCCACTGAATTATTTTTTTTCAAATACTGCTTTATGGTCAGATCTAATGAGTGAAGGCATTGCATTGGGTGAGTAACATTGGTCAGGGATGTTCCTACCATTGGCAGGAGAATGGACCAACAGTTGGTGGTATTAACAAAGTTTAGGAATTGCTGCGCTTGTGCATTAGAAGTGGTATAGGATTCACAATCTGTAGAGGGATTGTGGAGATCCTATTAATATCGTATTGGGATGAATGATGAAGGGACTGTAGTGCATTGAGATAGGTAGTAAGGGTCTCATGGGAGATGAAGGCGGACTTGTACGTTGCAAGGATATGGTATGAGACCCTGTTTATGATGAGATGTACATGTGTGAGTTCCAGTGGGGTCATGCACTCCACTAGGCTGCATGCAGGGTTGCCAGATTTCCAGCCCCCCCAGGTAGGGACAAAAAAAAAAAAAAAACCAGTTCCACATTAAAGAACAGTAGCTCTGCACTAAACACGGAGCTTCTCGTGTTTAATGCACTGCAGTTCCGCATTCAACACAAGTAGCTCCGTGTTTAGCAATTTTTGATTGGCCAGTATACCGGCATATGGGCCAATCAAACACGGAGCTTCTCGTGTTTAATGCGGAACACAAGAAGCTCCGTGTTTAGCAATTTTTGATTGGCCCGTATGCCAGGTATACGGGCCAATCAAAAAAAAAAAGCGGAGGGTGGCCGGGATTTTAACCGGCAGGGTGGGACTCTGGATCAGGCTGCTGAACTTGGGACAGTCCCGCCCAAATAGGGACGTCTGGCAATCCTGGCTGCATGTGAAGTTGGCTTTAATATAGACTGAGTCGACTCTACCTTTAATTCCCTCCTGTACAGTAGCTGGTCTAAAGGTATGAAAGTCAATATGATATTACATTACAGTGGTATCCTGTGCGACTTTAAACCATGTCTCTCTTACTGCACAGAGATCTACTCTCTCCAGAGAGGAAGAGATGTAGGGATTGGAGTTTCTTGTTAAAACGTGTAGCATTGAGCAGTGCCACCTTCAGATATTCCTTCATAGGTTCAAGTAAGTTGGTAGGTGTATCAGTTTGGTATTGCTTCAAAAATGGACTATGGGGGTGGAAAAGGTCTTTGCCAGTGTCCGAAAGTCTAGAGGGAATAAGTGCAGACAATCCCTGGCAACGCAGTGTGGTCTTTCAACCGTGTCCTCCCATCAACCCCCCACCCCCATTTCCCCATTTTCTACATGGGTTCGGGGTATTGTGTTAACTGTTGCCATCTCTCTCCAGTGCCACAGTCCTGCCTTCTTACAACACTCATGCCTTACTGCTGCAGATCTTCTTTCACAATCCATCCACCTCTTTGGTGGGCACCTTTGTTTTCTCTTACCTTCTTCCTGTCTGTCCAAAATCACCTCCATCAGATTGTCTTTTATCTGCACGTGCCCAAACCACTGTAATCTGCTCTCTCTGATCTTTTCTGCAACTGGAGCTACTTTGTCTTCTGCTCTTATGTCCTTATTTCTTCATTTGTCCTTCTGTGTGCATCCTACCGCCCTTTTCAGGCACTTTATTTCCGTCACCTCTAGCTATCTCATCTGTTTTGCCTTTACTGCCCACGTTTCTGTAACATGCAGTAGTACTGATTGCACCACTGTTATGTACACTTTAATATTCAGCTTCTTTGGCATTCTTTTGTCATACACTACACATGACACTCTAGGCCAGTTGGCTGCAGCCCCTTTGATTCTAGTTTTGACCTCTTCATTCAGACTTCCCTTACTGTCAACCACCCCTCCCATGTACTTCACGCTATTAACCAGTTGCACTATCTTCCCTTCTATGTTTTCAGCTTCTGATTTCCCCAGATGTTCATCGTGCATACAGCTGAAGCCATAACAGATGGGTTCTCCTGCCGTCAGGCGGGTCCTCGGTCGGCCGAATTCCAAAGTCTAGGCCCAGCGTCGGTTGTCGTCGCTTCTTCCCTGACGTCAGTGCGACAGGGGTATAAAGGAACCAGCCGACACCATTTTCTTCAGTCTTTCTTGCCGCGCGGTGCCCGAAGCAGAAGCAGTTCGCAAGTGCCGGTTGGCCAGCTCTGAGATTACGAAAATTTGGAAACCGAAGTCTTCTTAAAAGCTAAGTACCCCATTGGGGAAACTTTTCTTGCCTCAGACCGATGTCAGACAAAGTTAATAATTGTATTTCTTGTGGGAAGCAAATACCGCATAAGGGTTTCCTTTCCCTCTGTATACCTTGTTTAGGCCCAGACCACGACGTCTCGGTCTGTCGCTTTTGTGCTACATTCAACAAACGCACTAAGCGTCGGGCAGAGATCGCCCAGCATTATTTTGGGAAAGCATTTAACTATATTATGTCGTCGGATACTCCGACTCCGGTTTTGTCTAAAAAAAACGCAAAGATAAGGACCGACACACGAGGTCCGTGGCCTCTACCGACACCACGCCAAAGCCAACTACACATGGTCCCGTTCTCAGCGAGGTGCCTTTGCAGACCCTGACTACCGGCGACACTTCTTTGATGGTGTCTCCTGTGCTCGAGGTTGCAGACTCCTCGGCCCACACCCCGACTACAGATACCGAAGCCACTCTTGGCGTTGAAACTCAGAATGTGGACAGGTCCACCTTCACTCAAGGTGTCTTCAGACCGTCCTCTTTCTCCATCAAGACTTTCACTAAGTCTAAAGCTACCATGCACTCGAAGAGACCAGCTACACAGGGCCCATCTCCAGGCCCCATGCTTAAGAAACAGATGCTTAAAATAGCTGAGGATTTAATTACTCTTATCCGAGGTTCTCGGCCCCCACCGGACAAAAGGCTCAGAATGGAGGAAGATTCCCCCTCCTCTGATCAGGGCTCCATTATTTCAGAGCACTCTGATGATCAGGAACATTCTTACTCCCCTTTTGAAGACTCTGATGCGGAGGAGTCCATCCCTTCTGTATCCCCCCCTGATGCGGAGGAGTCCATCCCTTCTGTATCCCCCCCTGAGGATTACTCATTTGGGGAAACTTTGCATACCTTAAGGGAACACTTCCACTGGGAAGGCCAAGATTATTCAGATTCCAAGAAAAGGCTTAGGGAATTTCTCTTGCTACCTCAGCACAGGCCTCTGGCTATACCTCCTGTCTTGGACATCCTAGATGATGTTTACTCGGAGGCCTGCCTTAACCGGGACTCTCTACCTCCAGCTCCAGTTAAGCCTGACAGGTACTACAGGGTTCCTGACTCGCACCAATTTCTATACAAAAGCCATGCTGCTGACCTAGAAACCATCTCACAGGGCCCCAAGGGAGTTAAAGCCTCCATTGCTAAAAATCCATTACCTTCCGAGAGAGATTCCAGATCCTTGGAAAGGTGGGGAAAAAAGGTATATACCTCGGCTACCTTAACCATGAGGGCCTTAAACTGTCAGTTTCATATGCTAAAATACCAACAGTTTTTGTTATCACAATTGAAAAGTAAAATGTCACAACCTGAACAACCAGACTTGAAGGAGTTGCAGGATTTGATGCATAGTGCAGAACAAGTGGGTAAGCATACCTTACAATGTCGTTTTGATGCTCTAGAGCTGCTGTTACAGGATTAGTCCTACGTAGGCATGCCTGGCTCAAGGAACAAGCCTTGCCTGATCATGTCAAAGCTAAATTACTAGACGCCCCTCTTCAAAAGGATGTACTATTTTGTGCTAATGCTGAGGAGGTATTAAGGAAAATGGAGGAAAAGGTTAAATCAATGCAAACTGTGAAAGATTTTCTACAGGTACAACCCCCACGTTTTAGTAGAAATTGGCCTTCCAAAAACTGGTCCTTTCCTGCCACGGACAGACCCCAAAGAGGCAGATACAGGCGCCCGAGGGGCAGAGGACAATCCCAAGGATCGTTTAGAGGCAGACAATGGCAAGCACCCTACACAAAGAGGTGGTGAGGATAACTCGCAATCTTTCAGAAAGCAAACCCATTGACTTTCCCCTTTGCATGCCAACCAAGTTTCAAATGGCAGCCCCCTTAGGAGGAAAGCTGGCATTATTTTCAAAAAATTGGCATATTGTCACAAAGGACAAATGGATCCTGGACATTATAAACAGAGGCTACAAATTCCATTTTCACACCCTTCCAAAAATGAGAGGCATGCCAAACCTGCCACACAATCAAAGGGCAGAGGCACAAAGGCATATTACAGATCTCATAAACATGAAAGCTATTCAAGAGGTACCTACGCAAGAACAAGGTCAAGGTTTTTATTCCAGGCTATTTCTGGTACCAAGGAAGGGAAAAGACTGGAGACCTATTTTGGACCTATCCATCCTAAACACATTTCTACTCGTACCAAAATTCAAGATGCTCACTCTACAGCAACTTCTTCCCATGCTGGGCAAGGAGTCTTGGCTGGTAACATTGGACCTCAAGGAGGCATACCTGCATGTCCCAATCAGACAAAATTGCAGAAGGTACCTCAGATTTCTTGCAGGTTCAACTCATTATCAATTCTCGGCATTGCCCTTTGACTTATCTACTGCGCCCAGAGTATTCACGAAATGCCTGGCATCAGTAATTGCCTACTGCAGACTTCAAGGGATACAAACATACCCCTATTTGGACAACTGCCCGATCCAAGCGGACAGCAAGCACATTCTTCTGAAACATCTGGCTTATGTAATAATGTTGTTGAACTCTCTGGGATACAGTCAATAAAAAGAAATCAAGGCTAATACCCTCTCGGAAGATAATTTTCCTGGATGCCAATTTGGACACAAACACCCAGATGGCCTACCTCATGCCAGAGAAGCAGGGGCAACTAATTCAGTACTTCAGAACACTAGCAAATTGCACCAGGCTGACTGCAAGGAAAGTCCTGCAGGCTCTGGGATTCATAGCATCTTGCATCTTACTAATCCCATGTGCAAAGCTGCATATGAGGAAACTACAATGGTAACTGAAAAACATATGGTCTCAACACAGCCACAGTTTGGAAACAATAATACCACTAATTCCATGTCTGCAAAAGGAATTTCTGTGGTGGGCTCAAGCATGTCAAACACAGGTCTTCCATTCAGCAAGCCTCAAGCAAACCAAGTCATCACAACAGACGCCTCGGACTACGCCTGGGGGGCGCACATGACAGATCGGTGCATTCAGGGCAAATGGTCCCAAAAAGAAAAGCACCTTCACATCAATCAAAAGGAAATGCTAGCAGTAATAAATGCTATTATAGCTTTCAAGGACCTTCTACAACCAGGTCAACTATTGATAAGAACGGACACCACAGTTATGTGGTACATAAACAGGGAGGCACACATTCTTACCCCCTATGCAGACTGGCCATGTCACTTTGGAACATGGCCATGGACTTACACATGGAACTACAAGCACAGTACTTGCCAGGCAAGGAAAACACGCTGGCAGACAACCTAAGCAGGAATATAACAGATCCACACGAATGGAAATTGCATCCAAAAGTTTTTACAGAAATAATCCAAGAATGGGGAAGGCCAGACATAGATCTCTGTCTCCCACAAAAATCATCAGTTGACAAAATTCTGCTCAAGGATTTTCCATCCAAAGGCCTGGAGAGTGGACACTCTCTCTTTCAGTTGGACATCAATGACAGTTTATGCCTTCCCACCTCTTCCTCTGCTGCCCAAAGTTCTATTGAAAACCAAAGCAGACAGACCAAAGATGATTCTCATTGCTCCGGACTGGCCAAGGCAACACTGGTACCCACTCCTGAGGAGCCTGACACATTCCCCACCATGGACCTTGCCTCTAATGCCTCTTCTGACTCAGCACAGCTTCAAAACTCTTCACAGCCAGCTAAAAACACTCAATCTAGCCACATGGAAGATTCCTTAGCATCACAACAGGCCCTACTCTCCAAGGAGGTGCAGGATGTCATTTTGGAGGCCAGAAGGCCATCAACTAGAAAAGCTTACTCTGCAAAATGGAAACAGTTTTGTGTCTGGAATGAAAAAAAGGGCCAGGATCCTGGAAAACTGAATTTACCTCAAATACTACAATATTTGGCTGAGCTGCTAAGCAGTGGACTTTCATTCTCCTCCATCAAAATCCATGCCTCAGCCATTTCTGCAGAATACAACACTGATCCACCTTTATTCTCTCACCCTCTCTTAAGACAGTTCCTCAGAGGGGCTAAGAATTTAAGACCTCCAAGGAAACAACCAATACCTGCTTGGGATCGTAATTTCATTCTGGAAAAACTGACCTTGCCTCCCTTTGAACCAGCTGCCTCATCAGATTTGCAACATTTGTCCTGGAAAACAGCTTTCCTTCTGGCTGTCACCTCAGCTCGTAGAGTTTCAGAATTACAGGCTCTCATGGCTGTCCAGCCTTTTATCATCTTCCATCAGGACAGTGTTTCCTTACGAACCAACCCGTCCTTTATGCCTAAAGTGGTATCCAGGGTAGCTTTAAATCAGGCCATACATTTACCTACTTTTTATCCTAATCCTCAAAACAAAGGGGAGAGATTACTACATTCCTTGGACATCCACAGACAACTGTGTTATTATTTGGACAGATCAAAGCCTTTCAGAAAATCAGAACAGCTCTTTGTGTCCTATGTGGTAGGAGCTCAAGGAAAGCCAATCTCCAAACAGACAATCTCAAAATGGATAGCCCACTGCATACGCTTTTGCTATTCCTTTCATGGCAAAACTGTACCTACAGGCATTAGGACTCATTCCACCAGGGCCACAGCCACCTCTGCAGCCTTCCTCCAGAAGAGTTCCTACCAAGGATATTTTGGAAGCAGCCACTTGGAGTTCTGTGCATACCTTCTCCAAGCACTACAACCTACCATTATACTCCAAATCTAGAGCAGGCTTTGCCACTGCAGTCTTGCAGGGCATTTTGGCTCCTCCTAGTTCCTCCTAGTTCCACCTAGTGCCTACCACCCCTTTCTTAGCTTTGGGATTCTACCCATCTGTTATGACTGCAGCTGTATGCACGATGAACATAGTACAGTTTTGTACCTACCATAAATGTAGATGTTAGAGTACTAATACAGCTGCAGTCCAGGTTTCCCTCCCTCCTTCCCCTCTTGGGACAGGCCTATAGACTAACACATGCTCATACAACCTGATTGGGGTATTCATTTATGATGTATTTGCTTGCAACTATTGTATTTTGATTATATTGCACTGCATTATTACACAAATTTATGTATTGCCTTCCTTCTGGGGGCACCTGACATCTGGGGCAAGAAAAACTGAAGAAAATGGCGTCGGCTGGTTCCTTTATACCCCTGTCACACTGACGTCAAGGAAGAAGCAACGACAACTGACACTGGACCTAGACTTTGGAATTTGGCCGACCGAGGACCCGCCTGACGGCAGGAGAACCCATCTGTTATGACTGCAGCTGTATTAGCACTCTAACATGTACATTTATGGTAGGTACAAAACTGTACTATTGCCACCATTACTAATGTTTTATCTGTACTTTGTTTCACCCCATGTACCTTCAGCAAAGGGTAGTGAATGGAATGCAAAACTGAAGTTCTTGCTCAGTCTGCATGTAATGCCACATAGTCTGCATACAGGTACTTTGTTGATCTGCCCTCTGCAGCCTGTTTGCTAATGTAGTCCATCACCAGTACGAATAGCGGTGGCTCAGAGCTGAACTCTGGTGTACGTCCACTCCCACTGAGAACCCGTGTAAGATTGAACATTGTTCGTACTTGAGTCATTTTGGCCTTTTATATAGCATGCACTAATTCTACCAATGTTTCTGGGACTTCAAACACAGCAGTACTGCCCAAATCAGCTTCCCAGGGATTTTGTCATCTGGTTTCTCCAAGTTTAGGAACACCCTGTTGGACTTTTTTTTTTTTTTTTTTCATTTCTAGCTTCTTTTCAACTAATTATCTCACTGCAAACATCGGGTCAGTTGTGCTGCATTCTGATCTGAATCCGAACTCGTCTCTCTTCTTACTTTCTACTACTGTGTATCCATTTGTCAGTCACCCTCTGCAGATTCTCTTCATACTACTGTGAGTACCCTCAAGAGACATTTCTTCAATATCTTACCCAGCATCTTTATCTTTTCTGCTGTGACCTCATTTGAGCCTGCTGCTTTTCCTGACTTTATTTTCCTAAGTGCTGTTCTTACTTCATCTAGGGTGGGCTCCTACTCTTTTCTCATCTTAGGCTGTCTGGGACAGTACAGCTTTTTGAGGGTTTTTCTTCATTCAGAACCTGCTGTAAGTACTCCTGTCTGCCTTTGCTGTCCTGTGGCCTGGTGAGCAGGTTGTTGCTGACGTCCCTTATGAAGGGTGTCTGACTCTGTAGGTGGCATAAAGAAACTGGATCAGGTTGCAAGACAAAGACAGAAAGATGAAGATAGTCACTTTCCCAAAGCTGGTAGAGTGCCTCCAGTGCCCTGTTCTTTGTTATTGCAACTCACTTCTTAGCTTCTTTGTTAGCCAACCAGTATTCCTTGCTAGCCTGGTCCTTCTTTTCTATCTCATACTTTTTCCTGCACTCTTTCTTTTGAGGACTTCTTGGGCTTCTACTTTCTACCACTTGCTTTCCCTTATGTACTGTATTTCTATACCTGGCTCTGCCACATATCTGTTCTGTAGTCCTCACACATGCTGTTTTGAGGCACTGTCATTCTTCAGCTCCACCTATTTCCTCCTCTTCCTGGGTACTAGAGCCCCGAGTAATTCCTTAAACTATTGCATGACTCTTTCACTGGGGATGACTTTGCAATCACGGATTCTACACTAGTGCCCTTTCTTTACTACGAGGGAGTACATCTTAAGTTGCATTTTGGCCACTCTTGTATGCGATCTTGTCATGGTCTTTCTTTGAGCCATGTGTTGGCTGCTGTCAGTTTGCCGGACAGAGGTGTAGAATGGCTTCTACTTTATTCCTGTACCCCACCCATGTGGACCCAGACAGCCCTTGTATCCTGTTCTGTCTGTCCTGTTATGAGAGTTCAAGTTATCCATTGTCAACACTAATTCTCATCGTCCTGCTTTATCTAGTAGGTCCTGCAACTGCTTTATGAATGTACTGTTTTTTTCCCTCACTATCACAACCCTGCTGTGGGGCATAAGCTGATGTTACGAATACTGCCTATTGATTACACTGGAGTCTGATTGCCATGAGTCTGTCACTAATTTTGATGATATCCTTCACTGCCTTCTGAAGCCTCTCACAACAATTCCCATACATTTTTTACTTCATCCTTCTCCTGAGTGTTAGACTGGTTTTGCATCCAGCTTTTACTCAGAGTTATCCCAGGTAACCCAGACTGGACACCTGGACACAGTCTGGCCAGTAGCTTATTGACCCAGGGCTGGTGGACTTTATATTGAGCACACACTCACCAGTAGGGCACCTACACCTCTCCCACTGTTAGCATGGGTCACTGGTGTATGTTGGGTCCTCAACACACTTACCACCAGCAGATACCCATGTCCATTTGGTGACATTAGTCAACGTGATGGCTCACCTAGAGCCATATTTTACACCTTGTCCTCCCAGGCCATCAAATATTGTACCTCCTTAGACTGACACGCCAAGCCAATTATTAAAAGTTATTTTTTGGTGGTAACATGGCATCATCTTTGGGAGAAGGTAGTATGTTGCTCAATTCTAGGCTCATACCTGCCTGAGAGAGAGAGACGGTCAACAATGTCTCTATCATGTCTAGCTCCATATATAGTCAAAGGGAGGTACGTCTCATGTCATTAACACCCACATGGACTGTAACAGTCATACTGGTACCTGTGATCCAATGACCTGAGTGTCTGTGTGACTTGACTGATCCTAGCCCCAGAAAGGCTGCTAACCGTGATTCTCTCCTTAATCAGTCTGGTGAGGGAGACATCAGTGTGCCTTATTATAAAGTCACCACTGACAGGAAATTTGGCTGTGTGCTGATTTGCTTTAAGGGCTTAGCAGAAGAGGCATTGGATGCATTGTTACTATGTGTAGGTATGAGTGATGTTTTAACGGAGTGTTTACGTGATGACTGAGGACCCTTTCTTTGATTGTACTCTGTGAGAGGTGTTAGTGTTTTAGGAAGATTTACCTGCAAGGGGCTCGGTACAGCGGTAGCGTTGTTACCCCATAGCAAGAGGTTCTCCCGTTCGATTCTCAGCATGGCTTGGGAGTGCCTTCTGTGTGGAGTCTGCATGTCCTCCCCGCGGTTGGGTAGCGTTCAAAAGACATGCGTGCGTAAATGGGCGTGCCTTAGTTGAAGGTCGGGCGTTGAGCTGGCACCTCGGCGTTTTGCAAAAATCTACTGCCAGTCATTAGCGGATCGGAGTTCCTCTGTGGCGACCCTTTACCAGGAAAAAGCCGAATAGACAAACAAACCTGCAAGTGCCTCAGCATACGTAGTTTTAAATTTAAGAGTTTTTTCCATGTGCAGTAAGCATGGTGCAAGTGGTGTTTTACAGCCTCTGCAGGATTAGTTTTGGCTGTTGGAGAGAGTTTTGCCTCCAGCATTAAAGTGTATTTACACCTTCTGCATACTTGCATCTGTTTTATTAAGAATAACTGGGTTGTTAGTATACATAAGGCAATTGCTCTAATGCTTCAGAATGCCCATCTCAGCCAGACTGGCCACAGCGATAGAGAGATTCAGGAAGTGTATATTCATTGCTGCTGATCTATTGGGGAGGAGTGAGGGAAATTTAAATATTGAATAGGTCAGTAAGACTAGGAACTTGATTATCATTGCTCAGCTGTGTGCAAAATAGATGCTCTAGTAGTTGAAAAAAATCTTTTGAGACAGTAATGCCACAAGAGTGTAGACCACAAATCCTCCTAATATAAAAGTTGGAGTCCAAATGCTTAAATCAGAACAAAGACACTTTTAGAGCAACAGATGCAGTAAGCTTTCAACCAGCAATTCTCAACTCGGAAGGGTGTAAGATACCTCTTCCACAAGAGTGTAGACCACAAACCTTCCTTATGTAAGATAACTAGTTTGAAGCCCAAGTGCTTAAATCAAAACCAAGAGGCTTAGAATTTCAGTTACAATGTAAACAGCCTGTTAACAAGCAGTGATAAATGCAGCAGATTAAATGCAACTGAACACTTTTAAGAATGTGCAGCAACGAGCTAAGTAAAGTAGGCAGAAGCACAAATACAGTAAAAGCAGCTGAATAAAGTGCATTTTTAAGTCGGAAGGGAGGAAACTGAAGATAATTCAAGTTTGAAAGACTTGGGGGGGGGGGGGGGGGCTTCCCAGCTGAGTGCTAAGTAGAATGAGCTGATGAGATGGGACTGTGAGGAGTATTCAAAGTCAGATTTATATCTGGGGAGGGCAAGTCAAAAGCCCCCAAGTTTAAAAGTACAACAGCAGAAGGGCGGATGAGTGGAGAACATTCAATACAGATAGAAATCAGCAATAGTCAGGCAGAGAACAGCAAGTCAAACAAGCACTACGGGTAAATAAAGATGCCACTAAATATTTGTAGCTAAATGAGGAATGCTATTTCTCGGTTCCTCCCACTAATTAGCTGGATGCTATTCACTGCCTGCAAAATAATTCTTTCTAATTGACCCCAACTAAGATCTCAACACTGTAAAATGAACCAAAAAAAAAAAACTTAAAACAAAATGCATTACAAGAAAAAGATAAAAATAGAAGTAACCAAACCTCAAATGAATAACTTCATTCCAAAATCAAATGCAGACAGATCAGCAATAGTCAGGCTGAGACTTTTAGCTAGAAATGGAAAATTTTTTAAAAATTTTCTCTTTTTCTCTCTGTGCTGCCTTTATTAAGACCTATAAAGGCAAATGAAAATATTTTCTATTTGGGCTCTTGCCAGGGTTAAGGGACTTGCCTGATGGAGGGGTTTAAATGAGTAAGACACCTTATGGTCCATGTCACTTAATGTAATTGCCAAGTTTGCCAGGAGGCTGGATCTGGCAGAGACTTATCCTTGCATTTCTGGCTTTGTCTAACCCAGCTTTGCAGAGGATTTCAAGGTGATCTTTGTGGACTTTTCCTGTAAGGTGCATCTTGCTGTTTTGTGTAGAAATAGACTAGTACCTGGGAGAGAGGGAGACAGAGCCCTAAATATACTACAAGGTGAAGATGTTCTTCGTGTTTCACTGTTGCAGTCATCACATTTGGGTTATCTGCCTGCAGGTAGCCCTCAGCCGGCCTGAATACCAGTGTCTTTGGATTTTTGCATCGGATGCTGTCGCTTCTTCCATGACGTCAGGGGTATAAAACATGCAGCCGACGCCATTACATCACTTTCTTGCCCCAGATGTCAGCTGCCCCCCACAATGGGAAGCAATTATATGGTATGGAACACCCCCAGCAAAAAGCAAAGACACATGGTAATACTACATACCAAACAAAAAAGGAGAGGTAGAGCCAAGAGAAGTCTGGGGGTTGGAGGGAGGGTAACCAGGACTGCAACAGTGAATACACTCCAACATCTACATTTATGGAAGTGTACACAACTGTACTATGTTCTTCGTGTTTCACTGTTGCAGTCATCACATTTGGGTTGTTTCCCAAAGCTAAGGAAGGGTGGAGGCAGTTAAAAAGCACTGGGGCTAGCAATAAGTCCCTGTAAGACTGCTCTGGCAAATTCAGCTCTGGATTTAGAAACAATAGGCAGATGGTAGTGCTTGGTGAAAGTGTGTACAGAGCTCCAGGTGGCAGCTTCCAGGATGTCCCTGGTAGGAACTCCTCCGAGAAGTGCTGTAGAGGTAGATGCAGCCTTGGTGGAATGTAATCTTATCCCCCCTTGGGGTAGGTTTTCCATGGCGCTTGTAGCAGAAATTGATGCAATGGGCTATCCATCTGGAAATGGTTTCCTTTGAAATGGCATTCCCCTCTGCCCCTGCAGCAAAACTTACTAGCAGCTGGTCAGACTTTGAGAGGCTTAGTTCTGTCTAAGTAGAATCTAAGCTGTCTGTGCACATCCAGAGAATGCAGTATCCTTTAGAGATGCTGCAAAGTCTTACATGTAGTCTCCGGGACAAGATTATAGGCATTGGCCCAGAGAGCAGAGGCCCTCTTCAGTTTCGAGGAGAGTACAGATAACCAGCAGTACTCCTGATTCTATGTTAAAACCTCCGCAATAGAGATGGAGAGAGGGAAATCCCTTCTATATCAGCTTTGTTCCAGGCAATGAATGCATGGGTCACTGAAGTGATTTCCAAGTGTTGCCATGGCAAATGTTTCTTGGTGGGGGGGTGCTTTTCAGGAAGTACTGAAGAGTTTGAGCTCATTCTTCTCATACCGGACTGTCTTCTGCTTGGGCAGAAGTAAAGCATTCTGCTTATGCAGTGACTTGCATATTATGGGGCTTATGGACTGGGCTGTGTAGCTTGGAAAGGTTATGTGCTTTTGGCAGTCCTTAGTGTTGGCTCTTTGTTTAGACTGCCAGAACTCTAAATATTTCTGTGAATCTAGTGTTAAGGCCAGTATCTCAAGTTTTCATATGGTAAAAATGATCTGGAATTAGTTAGCTTTAATGAACATACATTGCAGTAATCAGCTGTTTAAAATTCCTGGCAGTTTAGCTTCAGAAACTAGATTGCTGGGTGTGGCCTATTTGACATTGAAACTGTACACAAAAAAAATGTGCTGTAATGTCATGTTTTAGTCTGGTAATACAACTGGTGTTGCAGCTGGCTGAATTATTGCTGACCATTTAATACCGTGTTACTGTCTAGCCTCTGAAGTCTTGAATGAAGGAATTTAGTTGAGAAGTCAAGTATACACTTAAGAATGCTGTGAGTTGGAGACTGCACTGAGTGCCAAAAGGCACTATGAACTGGGGTCATTTGAAAAGGAGAATTATTTCTTCCATGAGGTGCAGAATTCTCAGCATTGATCATATTAAGTAAGGGATGTGGGGGAAGGGATGTTTTGAGAGGCTTTGTTCCCCACAGTGGGGAAAAAAGGAACAAATTTGAATTGATGTTTGCAGCAGTATCCTAAAACCAGCTGAGGAAAACCTCTTATAGCATTGGTGTTTAAAAAAAAAAACAGATTTGAACACTGATTTGAAGAAAATGAGTTTCTTTTACCTTTATTCATTGCGAAGTTAGTGTTGGTGGAACAAATAGTTATGAAGGCTGTTGGCTTCCTTACACAGTGGTTCCTTGGAAATAGCTTGCTTATACTAGAGCAAAAACTTGCTTGATCATGATTTTTGTGCATGCCTTTGGGGAGTCGTCGTCCCCCCCCCCCTTCCACAGTGTTTTGCCATGTGCAGGGTTTGTTTTCCCATTGTGAGGGGAAAAATGGTTTTGATTTGTGCTGGTAGAGTAAATGTGTTTGTCATTTGTTTTCCCAGTAGTAATTTGAGTGATCATGTTCTGAACTTCAATTATGTATGTAGTTGAGAGATTAGCATTGTGCATTTCTGATGTCCATAATTTTTTTTTCTTTGGGATTCTTATCTATGTGTTTGTTTTGCAGATCTCTACACTGACTTCGTGAAGTTGGGGAGCCAGCCAGAGAAGTCCTTGTGCCTGTACCAACAAGGGCCATATTTTGTTCTTTGCTCAAGTTATGAGCATAGGTGGCGGTGGAGACAGAGGCTCACGCTACCCTTACAGGAAGAATCCCAACTGGAGTGCCAGTCATTGCCAGAATTCTTTTGTTTCTGATTATAACAATTCTTTGTATAAAAGTACTCAAGTAGAATTTCTCAGAGGTCATCGAGCAGACGCTTACTTAGAACTGCAGAATCCTGGAACCTCTGCAGTAAGAAATACATTGAGTTATTCAGCGTTCTGTAACCGTGTCCAACCATTCAGTTCCAGCAGTAACAGGTACAGTCAGAAAATTAATGCACTTTCCTCCAGTCTCCAAAAACTGAGCCTTGGGGTCATTGATAAAGAAGATATTCTGACTGTTTTAAAAGAACAAAGGGAACCGCTTACTGCTCGTTCTATTTGTAAACACCTTGGAATTAATAAAAAACAAGTTAATCATCACTTGTACAGACTATTGAAAACAGGGCAAGTTGAAAAAATTGAGGCAGCCCCACCTCTTTGGAATAGTGTAACATCTACATCAACAGTCCAGTATTCTGATAGACAAGAAGGAGTAGAGAGATCAGTTAATAAATATTCAGAGCAGCAGTCTTGTGATTGTTTATACAGTGACAAATCAGAAAAAGAAGAGGAGACAGAGTTAGACATGGCAGAATTAAAAGAAAAGATATGTGAATATCTATTAAGTGTTGACAGTTCTTCAGCACTTAATATTGCTAAGAACATTGGCTTAAAGAAGGCCAAAGATGTCAACAATACTCTCTATAATTTAGAGAAGCAAGGTGATGTACGTAAGGAAAATTCAAACCCTCTTACGTGGGCCTTATCTGACAAAAAACGTCAGAGACTGGAGAAGAGAAAGAAAGTGATTGAGAAAAAGGATGACAGTGTCGAGGAAGAGATGAAAGTAGAGGATAAAGATGATGATGAAGAAGAGATGAAAGAAGAGATTTCTGTCCTCGCAGAAACTGACGTAGCATGTAGCAGTGCAGAAGCCACTGATAATGTAGCGAATGGTCAAGTTGTGAAGCATGAAAATGAAGTAGAGAATGGTAGTGTAAAAACTCCTCCTGTTGATGCTGGAGGTGAAAAGGGCATTGACCTGTCATCTCCTGGTTTGGACTGTGATACACTTCAAAATTGTCAGTGGGCATCTGATGACATTCCAGTAGGCTTAAATGTAATAGATCCACATACGGTGGTGCTCCCAGTAATGTCTTCTGACCTGGTTGCCCCTAAAACAGAAGAAGAACTCAAAAAGGAAGAGCTGCAGAAGCTGATTGCTTGCTATGAGAAGAATCCTATTAGTGGACTTATGGAGTATGCTCAGTATTCTTTAAAGTCATGTGAATTAATTTTGCTTCAGCAGAGTGGTCCATCCCACCAACCAAGGTAAGATGAAATAAACAGATTGCGTAGAGAATAATTTAATGTGACTCATTGATAGTGTGTTGTGTTCATAGTCAATGAAATGACTTTCAGATAAAATTTCTTTTTGAAAACATTGAAGTTCATTAAGTGCATTAAAACGAGGTCAAGTATTTATTTAATATGTAGAAAATAATTGACATTTGGTAAGTTAAAAGAAAATTAACTACTTCATCCATCTGTTCAATCCAGCTTTTGGGTTCTGAGATTCTTGTCAGAGCTGATCTAGCTTTTTGTCAGTGCTGTCAGTCTGTAGATCCTGAATTTTACCCTTCCATAAAACACTGTGCCCCTAGATGTTCTTCGTGTTTCACTGTCGCTCCAGGACTTGTCAGGTCGTCAGGGGTATAAAAACAAGCAGCTGGTGCCATTACACCAGTCTTTCTTGCTGAGAAGACCGAAGCAAAAGCAGTTCGCACGAGTGCTGGTCGGCCGCTGCCTGAGTTTTCGTTTCTGAATTGAATCATCCTGAAGTCTTATAAAACTAAGTACCCCATTGGGGATTCTTTTTTCGTGCTCTAACCGATGTCGGAAAATGTTAACAGTTGTCTCGCCTGTGGAAAGCAAATACCACACAGAGATTTCCATTCTTACTGCATCACCTGTTTAGGCCCAGACCACAATGTCCCTTGCTGTCGGTTTTGTGCCTTGTTCAATGCCCGAACTATTCGTCATTGGGCCCTTATCGTAGCTAAATACTTTCTCTCGCTCTCTGTCTTCCGAAATTTCTTTGGTAAGCCATCCGACTACCGATCTTCCAAAAAAACGTAAGGATAAAGACAGAGACAGACTGCACAGGCCCAGAACTGCTGACTACGCTTCCGTTAAGCTAGTCAGTTCACCGGTACTCGGTGAGGTGCTTTCGCAGCCCCTGATGCCTGCTTCGATGCAGGCAGCTACCAATACCCGTTCAGAGTCCGGTATGCCGCAAGACTTTTCTTTGACTACGGAGCGTGCAGATGTCTCTACCTTGGATGGGTCCAGAGCTGCTGTGCTGTCAGTGTGACAGGAGTACAAGAACCAGCAGACACCATTTTCTTCAGTCTTTCTTGCCGCGCAATGCCCGAAGCAGTTCGCAAGTGCCGGTCGGCCAGCTCCTGAAATTACGAAAATTTTGCAACCGAAGTCTTCTTGAAAGCTAAGTACCCCATTGGGGAAACTTTTCTTGCCTTAGACTGATGTCAGACAAAGTTAATAATTGTATTTCATGTGGGAAGCAAATACCGCATAAGGATTTTCATTCCCTCTGCATTCCTTGCTTAGGCCCAGACCACGACGTCTCGGTCTGTCGTTTTTGTGCTACATTCAACAAACGCACCATTAAACGTCGGGCGCAGTTCGCTCAGCACTATTTTGGCAAAAAATTTTACTATATTATGTCGTTGGATACTCCGACTCCAGTTTTGTCTAAAAAAACGCAAAGATAGGGACCGACACACGAGGTCCACGGCCTCTACCGACACCACGCCAAAGCCGACTACAGGTGGTCCGGTTCTCAGCGAGGTGCTTACGCAGCCCCTGCCTACCAACAACACTTCATTGGCGGTGTCTACTGTGCCCGAGGTCGCAGGCTCCTCGGCCCACACCCCGACTACAGATACCGAAGCCACTCTTGGTGGTGAAACTCAAAATGTAGACAAGTCTGCCTCCTCTCAAGGTGTCTTCAGACCTTCCTCTTCTTTTTCCATCAAGGCTTTCACTAAGTCTGAAGCAGCCATGCATTCTAAGAGACAAGCTACACAGGGCCCTTCTCCAGGCCCCATGCCTAAAAAACGGATGCTTAAAATGGCTGAGGATTTAGTTACTCTTATCAGGGGTTCTCAAACCCCCCCCCCCCCCGGACAAAAGGCCCAGAGTGGAGGAAGAATCCCCCTCCTCTGACCAGGCCTCCATTATTTCAGAGCACTCTGATGAACAGGAACATTCTTACTCCCCTTTTGAAGATTCTGATGCAGAGGAGTCCATTTCCTCTGTCCCCCCCCCCCCCCGAGGATTACTCATTTGGGGAAACCTTGCATACCTTAAGGGAACACTTCCATTGGGAAGGCCAAGAGTACTCAGATTCCAAGAAAAGGCTTGGGGATTTTCTCTTGCTACCTCAGCACACAGGCCTGTGGCTATACCTCCTGTCTTAGACATCCTGGATGTGTATTCGGAGGCCTGCCTTAACCCGGACTCTCTACCTCCAGCTCCAGTTAAGCCTGACAGGTACTACAGGGTTCCTGACTCACACCAATTTCTTTACAAAAGCCATGCTGCTGACCTAGAAACCATCTCACAGGGACCCAATGGAGTTAAGGCCTCCACTGCCAAAAATCCATTGCCTTCCGAGAGAGATTCCAGATCCTTAGAAAGGTGGGGGAAAAAGGTATATACCTCGGCTACCTTAACCATGAGGGCCTTAAACTGTCAGTTTCATATGCTAAAATACCAACAGTTTCTGTTATCTCAATTGAAAAGTAAAATGTCACAACCTGAACAACCAGACTTGAAGGAGTTGCAGGATTTGATGCATAGTGCAGAACAAGTAGGTAAACATACCTTACAATGTGGTTTTGATGCTCTAGAGGCCTCATGTAGAGCTACTGTTACAGGCTCAGTCATACGCAGGCATGCTTGGCTCAAGGAACAAACCTTGCCTGATCATGTCAAAGCTAAATTACTAGACGCCCCTCTTCAAAAGGATGCACTATTTGGGGCAAATGCCGAGGAAGTATTACGAAAAATGGAGGAAAAAGCTAAATCAATGCAAACTGTGAAAGAATTTCTGCAAGTTCAACCACCACGTTTTAGTAGAAATTGGCCTTCCAAAAACTGGTCCTTTCCTGCCACGGACAGACCCCAAAGAGGCAGATACAGGCGCCCGAGGGGCAGAGGACAACCACAAGGATCGTACAGAGGCAGACAATGGCAAGCTCCTACACAAAAAGGTGGCGAGGACAACTCACAATCTTTCAGAAAGCAAACCCAATGACTTTCCCCTTTGCATGCCAACCAGGTCTCAAATGGCAGCCCCCTTAGGAGGAAAGCTGGCACTATTCTCAAAAAATTGGCATGTCACAAAGGCCAAATGGATCCTGGACATTATAAACAGAGGCTACAAATTCCACTTTCATACCCTTCCAAAAATGAGAGGCATGCCAAAACTGCCAAACAATCAAAGGGCAGAGGCACAAAAGCAAATTTCAGATCTTATAAACATGAAAGCTATTCAAGAGGTACATACACATGAACAAGGTCAAGGTTTTTATTCCAGGCTATTTCTGGTGCCAAGGAAGGGAAAAGATTGGAGACCTATTTTGGATCTTTCCATCCTAAACACATTCCTACTGCACCAAAATTCAAGATGCTCACTCTACAGCAACTTCTTCCCATGCTGGGCAAGGAGTCTTGGCTGGTAACATTGGACCTCAAGGAGGCATACCTGCATGTCCCAATCAGACAAAATTGCAGAAGATGCCTCAGATTTCTTGCAGGTTCAACCCATTATCAATTCTTTGCATTGCCCTTTGGCTTATCTACTGCACCCAGAGTATTCACGAAATGCCTGGCATCAGTAATTGCCTACTGCAGACTTCAAGGGATACAAATATACCCTTATTTGGACGACTGCCTGATCCAAGCGGACAGCAAGCACATTATTCTGAAACATCTGGCTTATGTAATAATGTTATTAAACTCTCTGGGATACACAGTCAAAAAGAAATCAAGGCTAATACCCTCTCGAAATATAATTTTCCTGGGTGACATTTTGGACACACATACCCAGATGGCCTACCTCACGCCAGAGAAGCAGGGGCAACTAATTCAATATTTCAAAACACTGGCAAATTGCACCAGGCTGACTGCAAGGAAAATCCTGCAGGCTCTGGGATTCATGGCATCTTGCATCTTGCTAATCCCATGTGCAAAGCTGCATATGAGAACTACAATGGTACCTAAAAAACATATGGTCTCAACACAGCCACAGTTTGGAAACAATAATACCACTACTTCCATGTCTGCAAAAGGAATTTCTGTGGTGGGCTCAAGCATGTCAAGCAAACACAGGTCTTCCATTCAGCAAGCCTCAAGCAAATAGTCATCACAACAGACGCCTCGCACTACGCCTGGGGGGCGCACATGACAAACCGGTGCATTCAGGGCAAATAGTCCCAAAAAGAAAAGCACCTTCACATCAATCAAAAAGAAATGCTAGCAGTAATAAATGCTATTATAGCTTTCAAGGACCTTCTACAACCAGGTCAACTATTGATAAGAACGGACAACACCACAGTTATGTGGTACATAAACAAGCAGGGAGGAACACATTCCTATCCCCTATGCAGACTGGCCATATCACTTTGGAACATGGCCATGGATTTACAAATGGAACTACAAGCACAGTACTTGCCAGGCAAGGAAAACACGCTGGCAGACAACCTAAGCAGGAATATGACAGATCCACACAAATGGATGTTGCATCCAAAAGTTTTTACAGAAATAATCCAAGAATTGGGAAGGCCAGACATAAATCTCTTTGCCTCCCACAAAAATCATCAATTGACAAAATTCTGCTCAAGGACCTTACACCCAAAGGCCTGGAGAGTGGACGCTCTCTTTCAGCTGGACATTAATCACAGTTTATGCCTTCCTGCCTCTTCCTCTGCTGCTCAAAGTCCTATTTAAGACCAGAGCAGACAGACCGAAGATGATCCTCATTGCTCCGGACTGGCCAAGGCAACACTGGTACCCACTCCTGAGGAGCCTGACTCATGGACCCTGCCTCTAATGCCTCTTCTTCTGACTCAGCACAGCTTCAAAACTCTTCACAGTCAGCTAAAAACACTCAATCTAGCCGCATGGAAGATTCCTTAGCATCACAGCAGGCCCTACTCTCCAAGGAGGTGCAGGATGTCATTTTGGAGGCCAGAAGGCCATCAACTAGAAAAGCTTACTCCGCAAAATGGAAACGTTTTTGTGTCTGGAATGAGAAAAAGGGCCAGAACCCTGGAAAACTGAATTTACCTCAAATACTACAATATTTGGCTGAACTACTAAGCAGTGGACTTTCGTTCTCCTCCATCAAAATCAGTGCCTCAGCCATTTCTGCAGAATACAACACTGATCCTCCTTTATTCTCTGACCCTCTTTTAAGACAGTTCCTCAGAGGGGCTAAGAATTTAAGACCTCCAAGGAAACAACCAATACCTGCTTGGGATCTAAATTTAATTCTGGAAAAACTGACTTTGCCTCCTTTTGAGCCAGCTGCTTCATCAGATTTGCAATATTTGTCCTGGAAAACAGCTTTCCTTCTGGCTATCACTTCAGCTCGTAGAGTTTCAGAACTACAGGCCCTCATGGCTGTCCAGCCTTTTATCATCTTCCATCAGGACACAGTTTCATTATGAACCAGCCCTTCCTTTATGCCTAAAGTGGTATCCAGGGTAGCTTTAAATCAGGCCATACATTTACCTACTTTTTATCCCAATCCTCAAAACAAAGGGGAGAGATTACTACATTCCTTTGACATCCACAGGCAACTGCGTTATTATTTGGACAGAACAAAGCCTTTCAGAAAATCAGAACAGCTCTTTGTGGCCTATGCGATAGGAGCTCCAGGAAAGCCAATTTCCAAGCAGACAATCTCAAAATGGATAGCCCACTGCATACGCTTTTGCTATTCCTTTCATGGCAAAACTGTTCCTATAGGCATTAGAACTCATTCCACCAGGGCCACAGCCACCTCTGCAGCCTTCCTCAGAGGAGTTCCTACCAAGGATATCTTGGAAGCAGCCACTTGGAGTTCTGTGCATACCTTCTCCAAACACTACAACCTACCATTATACTCCAAATCTAGAGCAGGCTTTGCCACTGCAGTCTTGCAGGGCATTTTGGCTCCTCCTAGTTCCACCTCGTGCCTACCACCCCTTTCTTAGCTTTGGGATTCTACCCATCTGTTATGACTGCAGCTGTATGCACAATGAACATAGTACAGTTTTGTACCTACCATAAATGTAGATGTTCGAGTGCTAATATAGCTGCAGTCCAGGTTTCCCTCCCTCCTTCCCCTCTAGGGGTATTCTTTTATGGTGTATTTGCTTGCAATTACTGTTTTTTGATTATATTGCATTGCATTACTTCATAATTTTATGTATTGCCTTCATTCTGGGGGCACCTGCCATCTGGGGCAAGAAAAACTGAAAAACATGGCGTCGGCTGGTTCTTCTATACCCCTGTCATACTGACGTCAGGGAAGAAGCGACGACAACTGACGCCGGACCTAGACTTTGGAATTCGGCCGACCGAGGACCCGCCTGATGGCAGGAGAACCCATCTGTTATGACTGCAGCTGTATTAGCACTCTAACATCTACATTTATGGTAGGTACAAAACTGTACTTTCTCTGTACTTCCCTTTTGGCTTATCCACTGCTCCCAGAGTCTTCACAAAATGCCTGGTTCAAACCATTGCCTACTGCAGACAGAGAAAATTTAAATTTACCCTTACTTGGACAACTGCCCGATTTCAGGCAGACGGTCAGGAAAAGCTGTTGCAGCACCTGACATTTGTAAAAGAACTTTCTAACCTCCCTGGGGTACACTATCAATGAAAATAAATCCAAACTAGACCTCAGCCAAAAGATTGTATTCCTGGGATCAAGCTTGGACACTGCATCCCAGATGGCATTCCTTACTCCAGAAAAACAAGCCTGTCTAATAGGCTACTCTGCTCAAATGGCCACCAGAACACCGCTATCTACAAGGAAAATCCTGCAGGCCCTAGGGTTCATGGCCTCCTGCATTCTGCTAATTCCATATGCCAGACGGTATATGAGAAACTTCAGTGGTACTTAAATCTTTGGTGCCAATATTCTCAGGACCTGGAAACAGTCATACCTATCATACCTTGTCTAAGGACAGAGTTTCTTTGGTGGGCAGCAGCATGCACCCACAACAAGGGACTTCCCTTTACTCAACCCCACACTGCCCAGACCCTTACCACAGACTGATCAGACTATGCCTGGGGGGCACATATGGACGACAAGTGCATTCACGGCAGCTGGAGCCCAAGTCAATTTAATCTGCACATCAACCAAAAAGAGATGCTAACTGTTCAGCACGCTCGGACAGCTTTCAGATCCGTTCTGTCACCAGGACCCCCCTGCTAATAAAAACGGACAACACCACAGTTATGTGGTACATCAACAAGCAGGGGGAACCCACTCTGCAGGCTAGCCACGGCCCTGCAGAACATGGTCTTCGACATGCATGTTCATCTGCAAGCTCAATTCCTGCCAGGCAAACAAAACTCTCTGGCAGACTACTTAAGCAGAAATCTCCTAGACCCACGTCAGTGGCAATTAGACCCCAGCACTTTCAACCTTCTAACCCAGAAATGGGGGACCCTGCAGGTGGACCTTTTTGCCACTCCCCACAATCACCAGCTCAGCAAAGTGTGCACAAGGACACCTCACAGCAGGGCCTGGAAAGTGGATGCCCTATCCTTCCACTGGGTAAACCTCTCAATCTATGCATTTCCCCTTCTGCCTCTTCTCTCAAGACAGGACAGACCAAGGGCAATCCTGATTGCCCTGGACTGGCCACACCAGCACTGGTACCCAATACTATGTAGCCTGTCACCGGTGCCACCCTGGCACCTACCCCAGATCCTAGCCCTCTTCACTCAGCAGGAGGGACAGATCTTGTATCCGCAACTGCAAATCCTGAATCTTGCTTATACCTTGAATTCTCCTCCAGTGACCAGCCTAAGCAAGCAGGTGCTGCACGTCATTCTTGAAGCCAGAAGACCCAGTACAAGGAAATCCTATGCGGATAGGTGGAAAAGGTATTGTTCCTGGATGCAATCTAAAGGAGAGGAACACAGCACTGCCCTCCTTGCCTCTAATCCTGGATTACCTAGCACATCTACTCCACAGAGGCCTGTCCTCCTTCTCCGTTAAGATCCATGCCTCTGCCATCTTGGCTCATTGGAACATTGAGCCACCTCTCTTCTCTCACCCTCTAACAGTTCCTGAGAGGGTCAATCAACTTGAGGCCAACAAGGAGAGCACCCACCCCTGCTTGGGACCTTAACTTTGTACTGGAAAAGCTCACGCTACCCCCATTTAAGCCTGCATTCCTCTCTTGGAAAACAGCCTTGCTTCTGGCCATCACTTCAGCTAGAAGAGTGTCTAAGCTACTAGCACTTACGGCTGTGGGACCCTTCATTATTTTTCATGCTGACAGGGTCTCCCTCAGGATAAACCCTTCCTTTATGCCTTAAGTGTTGTCCAGTGTGACTCTCAGCCAATCTGTCAATTTGCCAACCTTCTTGCCTAATCCTCCTTAGTCGTGCACGGATATCTCAGATTCTACCTTGATAGGACTAAGTCCTTCAGGAAATCTGACCAGTTACTAGTCAGTTTTGCACCAGGGGCAGAGGGCAAGGCCATTTCAAAACAAACAATTTCTAAATGGATAGCACACTGTATCCATTTCTGCTACAAACACCATTGGAAACCAACTCTTCAGGGGGTCAGAATGCATTCCACTAGGGCAACTTCTACAGCATTCCTCGAGGGAGTCCCTACTATGGACATTCTGGAAGCTGCTACATGGAGTTCTGTTCACACGTTCACCAAGCATTACCACTTGCCTATCTTTTCCAAATCCAGGGTGGGTTTTGCAACAGCAGTCCTGCAGGGCATTCAAGCCAGCCCCAACTCTTCTTGACTGTCTCCACCCTTTTTTCAGCTTTGGGAATCGACCCAAGTGTGATGACTGCAACAGTGAAACATGAAGAACATAGTACAGTTGTGTACACTTACTATAAATGTAGATGTTCGAGTGTATTCACTGTTGCAGTCCTGGTTTCCCACCCTCCAGCCCCCTTGTCTCTCTCTCTCCTCTGGCTATTACTCATCCCCTTACTCTGCTATTGGTATTTACTTTTTACTGGTCGGGCTCCTGACATTTTGGGGCAAGAAAAACTGATGCAATGGTGTCGACTGCCTGTTTTTATACACCTGACGACCTGATGTCAGTACTGAAGCGACAGCAACCGACGCAGAAATACTAAGTCTTTGGTATTCTGGCCGACTGAGGGCTACTTGCAGGCAGATAACCCAAGTGTGATGACTGCAACAGTGAACACACTTGAACATGTACATTATGGTTAGTGTACACAACTGTACTTTTCTTTAGATCTTTTTTCTACCATTGGAAACAGTCAGTCCACTCTGTGACAACCAAGTGCTGTTACTTTCCTTATTAGTCAGGTATTTTTTTTTTTTCACTTTAGTGTAGTTTAGTTGACTACTACTGTTTATAAAATTAGCATTAGATTCATTGTCTATTTTCATCAGATTCAGCTGTGGGCTGTCTGATCTGACCAAGTCTAGCATCTGCACTAATTTTTTTAACTTTTCGGTTCCAGGGCACAGACTCTTCCCCTACAAATAATTCTCTGGCCACCACCCTGCTACTTTACCACTTGTTTGCTGCTTGAAGTGTTTGGTCTTGTGTCTGAGGGCCCCTTTTCTCCCTATACTTTACCTTTTCTTCAACTCCTCCCATACTGAGAGAGTTTTACTCTCGCTAGTTTAGAATATAATTATCTTGGGTATTTATTTAGGTAGTTTTAGGTGTTAAGATAGTATTTTGCATACTTGTGTTTTTTTCGAGTCTACTTCAGTGACCAACTTAACATGGAACAAAATAAATTGAGACAACGCCGAACGTTCACTTTAACAAACGGTCAGAACATCATAATTTTAACGTGGGAAAAGTCCGTTGGCTTTGCCCTTTTCCACACTGTAGTGTGCAATCTTGCAGTTGGTATATTTAGTTGGGGGTGTGAAGCCCCCACTTGGGTGGGTTTAATTTGCTGTGGTCTTTTAGTTGTGGTGATGGCCAAACTGCTTGTTTTCCCAGTTTAAAATTATGATGTTCTGAACGTTTGTTAATATGAACTTTTGGTGCTGTCGTCTCAATTAGATGTGGTTCTGTGTTATGGTAAGCTGGTCTACTGAAGTAGATCCATGCTTTCATAGAGTTTTATAGTAGTGTTTAAAGAAGTGCTTAGTATAGTTAGAGTAAGAATTTATTAGTTTAATCAGCCAATAATCTTGTTTGTGTGTGTGTGTTTGAGAGAGAGATCGTGTTTTGTCTTTTTTACTTATGGTTGATGGTTAGGGATTTAAAAAGTGCACAGAGTGTGGACATAAACTGCCCCCCAGAACCCTCCATTCCGTATCTGTATACTGTTTAGGGGCAGCCCATTTGGAGACTTTTTGACAAGCCTGTGCTTCCTTCAGTTATGACAGCTAGATGTGTGTATACATACACACACATGTATACAAACACATACACATGTGAATGTGCGGCATGTGTATATATGTGTAGGTGTGTGTGTGTGCGCGCGCGTGTATGTGTGTGTGTGTGTGTGTGTGTGTGTGTGTGTGTATGTATATATATATATATATATATATATATATATATATATGTATGTACACACTCGTATCTGTATGTATATCTATACATACAGTTCACATGTATGTGTGTATACATGTGTATATGTATGTATACACATACATGTATGTATATGTGCATATAACACACATATACATGTATGTATATGTGCACATCGGCTTTTTCTCGGTTAGGGGTCGCCACAGCGGATCACCTGTCCGCTCATGATTGGCAGTGGAGTTTTACAGTGTCGAGTTGCCAGCCCGGCGCCCAACCTTCCAAAGAAGGCGCACACATGCACACACTCACACCTAGGGCCAATTTAGTGTGTCCAATCTACCTATAGAATGTCTTTGGGATGTGGGAGGAAACAGGAGCACCCGGAGGAAACCCACGCAACCACAGCGAGGACATGCAGACTCCGCACAGAAGGCACCCAGCTGAGAATTGAACCGGGAAACCTCTTGCTGTGAGGTGGCAATGCTAACTGGTGTGTATATAAATTCTGATCTGATATTATTAATCCTCATTCATTCCTTACGCTTGGTTATGTGTTCCGCGCTCGGAACAGAGCCGGCCATTTTCCAAGCTCACGTCCGCTTCAAACTCTCGAGCTAAACTCTTACCCAAAATCCCCCTCTCCCTGGTACCCCAGATTTCGTTTGCCGCATTGCCATTCAGTCGTGTCAAGCTACTTCTCTTGAGCTAAGTACAGTCAGTTGTTGTTTTATAATTTTACAGATTATTCTACTGTCAGGAAAGTTCATATTTTATTGTCTCTTACTCTATCGCATCTAGCGTTCATAATTTCTTCAGGTTTTTCTGCTTCTTACTTTACCACTTTTACCACGAGGTATTCTCTCTCTACTATCGATGGTAATCCTTTTCCCTTTTCTTTCATAACTTCGGGTACTCTCTTGTACCATTGCTGGTACCTTTTCTGTTAATTAATTTGCTGTCATGGCAGATAAGAAATGTAGTCCGGGGCTTAAGTGGTGTTCTGATTGTGGACAAAAACTGCCTACTTCTGATGCACACTCTGTGTGTTTATTGTTTGGGAGCTTCCCATTTGTCTGTTGACCTATCCTGTGCTATTTGTGAGTACTTTTCTAATAGAACCTTGTTGGAAAGGAAAAACAAGCCGTTACTGAAGGGACTTCTAAAATCTCCCTTTTCAGAGGCTATTTTTGGGTCGGAGGCCTCAACCCCTCCTAGAGCCCATAAGAAAACCTTGGATGTTCCTACTAAGGCTAAATCTTTGCCTTCGTCCTCCCGCCAACCAAAACCTAAAAAGGCTAAAGTTTCAGCTCCGGAGCTCACTCATTCAGCCCCAGTGCTTTCGGTGCCTAGACCTTCGGCACAGAGGCCTTCGGCTCCATTAGTGATTTCAGCCTCTTCTTCTCCTGCAGCCTTCTATATATCGGCACCGAGGTGCTCCTCTGTTCAGACCATTACCACTGTATCGGCACCGACCGTTCAGTTGGTGCAGACCTTGACCGTGTCAGCTCTGAGATCTTCCTCGGAACCGATGCCTTTATTGTTGACTCCAGTTTTGTCGGTTCCAGCTTCAGCACAGACAACCACTTTGGCACCGATCCCGGTGTTGGTGCAGACCATGACCTCGGCACCGATGACTTCGGTGCAGACAGCAGTAGTCCAGTTTGTCTCTGCACTGTTTTCCTCTGTGCTGTCAGATGAGATGGGCACAGAGTCTGCCTCCTCTGTGGACATGCCTGTTTCTCCCGCAGTCTCCATGGGGTCTACTAGAAGCCTTTCCGAACATGTTGCGTCTTGTGGACCAGGTACTCTTGGCCAGAGGTATCTCACCCCTCAGGAACTATCCTTCCTTGGGAGGTGATCACCCATCTCCAAAGACCCCTTCTTACTCTCCTCCTTCATTGCCTTTGAAGTCCGTGGATATAGCACAGTCTTCCCCTTCTGCAGTTCCCTTTATGGATCTCACTAAGGAACCGTGGTTGCCTTCTTGGCAGGAAAGATGTTCTTCATCTCACATTGCTGCAGTCCTTACACTTGGGTAGTCCGCTGTCCTCGGTCGGCCCGAATATCAAAGTATAAGGCTGACGTCGGTCAAGGCGCATTAGACTGACATCAGGACGTCAGGGTACAAATGCGCATGACCGACGTCATATCCTCAGTCTTTTTTGCCGCGTGGTCCGATGCAGAAGCAGCGTTGCAAGTGCCGTTCGGCGTTCTGAAATTTTTCGAATTCGGAGTTTCAGACCGAAGTCAAAGTTGGCTAAGTACCCCGTTGGGGAATATTTTTGTTTTTTCTTGCCTCAGTGGTTTACCGGATGTCAGAAAAAGTGAATAACTGTATTTCTTGTGGGAAACAGATACCGCATAGAGTTATCATAATTTGTGTATACCTTGTTTGGGACCTGAGCACGGCGTTGTTGGGTGTCGCTTTGTGCTAGGTTCAATAAACGCACTATTAAGCCGTAGGTTAGATTGTGCCAGGTTGGTCTTTGGGAGCGGTGCAACTATAATATGCCGTCGGATACTCCGACGCCTTCTGCTAGCGCAAAGACAAAGCAGCTAAACCCAGACTAGAAGAGTCGTCCAACGGACGCCGGTTCTTTAAGGCCAGTGGAACCGTGGTTCCGCAGAGGCCTCTCTGGAGTCCCGGGGAACTTTGATTTTGCAGGATGTGGCCTCCCAGGAGGCAGGTCAGGCAGAAGGGGCTTCTCAGGTAACTGTACTCCCTCCCTTCCTAAGGTGACTAGGCCCTCTCCTTCTGTTTCTAAGGCTTCTCCCAGAGGTAGGTCAGGTATAGCCTTGGGGGACCCCAGTTTCCCGGTTTGGGAAACAAGCTTTGGGAAAAAAATTTATTCTTGTTCACTTTGGTCATATATACCCTCCTCACCAAAATTTATCCTGGGTCGCTTGACTCACAGGCTCCTCAAGACAGCCGCTCATGCACTCTTAAATGGACCGAAACCTATCTCAAGGAATTGGGCCAGTTCTGGCCCTTTTGCAATCCAATGCGAGACTGGAACTTGTGTACTTATGCTAGTGATATTCGATGTCCTGAAACAGTAATAACTTTCTCCTGGTAAAGGACGATTCTTCTGCAGTGCATCCTTATAAGGGCTACCACCTTGCCCAGAATCCTTTCTAGTTCATGGACTATTTCCGAGGTACATTGGACCAGGTGCTTGGGAGCTGACCCCAAATCAAATTATCTGCATCTCCGCGTTCATAAGCCTTTGACACGTGTAAGACAGTTCCCGTCCGTCTTAAGGATCACCAAGTAGTGGTTCATCTGCAGGACAGTCCTCTGAATTGCGGAGTCCTTCATGGGTTCGCAGGCTCAGGGCTCCCAATTCAACTGTAGGCACCTCCTGGTCAGGCTTACTTCAGTCTCCAGGTCACCCAGAGGACCAGCTAGCTTCGTCTTTACCCTAGTAAATGGAACCTGCCGTGAAGCTTGCAATCGAAATTTCTCTCAATTGACGGTTAACCTCCAGTAAGGGCCTGGGTGGACTTCTTCCTGCTAGAGGCTTCGATGTTTCGAAAACTGACTAAACTTCGAGTAGACAGATCTCTATGGATGATTGCTACCCTTCTTTCGCCTGAGATTTTCTTGTTAGCTCCTTTGCAGGTCATAACGGATACTAGACGTCTTATCCAGGAAGGTCTTGGAACTTTATATACCCTATGCCTTTGCTCCTCCGTTCAAGCCGAAGAAAGCTGTAACCTGCAGAAGATCGTACCAACGTCCTTTAAGGGGAAGGTAAATGGTTCCGGAGCCTAAGGAGTCAGGAACCTGCCTCCAGGATTGCCTCAGGAGCCAGGCATGCTAAGGGCTGTCCGTTAACCGTCTCCTCAGATCCAAGGTCGGCTTTGGCTCATTGGGTACAAAGCTTCTCTCCACCAGCTATAGTTCTTGGATGCATCTACTTTGAATAAGAAGACACACCTCTGCTTGAAGCTAAGTTATCTAAAAGTAGAGTCCCATTCAATCCTGTATTTCTGGAAACAGCTTGGGTAGCATGCTTCATGAAGTTTTGAGTTACAGACTGCGTGGACCTCCTTATTCTTTCTTGAGGGTCTCTCGATTACCTTCCTCTAGTATGTTTTCAGGATCTCTTCAGCGGATTTTATGGCAACCTCTTGATCCTTTCAGAAAACTAGGAATTTTACGCTGTAGCTTTGCGTACCCTTTCTAGATTTGGAGAGTCTAGGAGGCTTCTAATCTGATTTCTCACTCGGGCAATTAACCGTAGGTAACCAGGGAACTCAACTAGGTAAGATCCCTGGCACCCGAACTGTAGCAGGGGTCAGGGTTCTAAAGCCATTGTAACATCCGTCCTCCAGAGATGCTGGCACAGCTAGAGGAAGTGCCTTTTCAAATAGTTAATGGCTAAGCAGTTCATGTTGAATACCCAAACTTTTCTTTCCATTTAACTCCTTTGAAGTCTGGCGAAGGTATGACTGCAACAAAGAATAAGGCTAATCAGTTTCTACAGGTGGTAAATTTGGCATGGGTTTGTGTCAGAAGTGGCCTAGGTTTTTCTCGCCTGTCCTAGTACCAGGGGGAGACATTTGGATTTATCTACCTCAACACTGCTCTGGCTTGGAAAAGGGGACCTTGGGGGCAGGGGGTAATTCTCCTTATTCCCCCCCTTTGGGGATTTTTTGAATTTGGGGGGTTTGGGGGATTGATTTTTAAAACTTCCTTTTTCGGGGGCTTCCCCCCCTTTCCGGGGGAAAGGGGGGGAATTTTTCTTTTCAAGAAAAACTTTTTTCATTCCTTTTTTGGAGGGACCCCATTTTTTTAAATGGGAAGGTCAGGATTCTCTGATTCCAGGAAAAGGCTTGGGGAATTTTGTTTTACCCCAGAAGGCCTTTGGCTATACCTCCTGTTCTGAATGTTGTGGAAGATGTTTTGCAGAGGCTTCTTAATCCTGATTCTTTGCCTCCTGCCCTGTTAAACCGGATAGGTATTACAGGGTGCCTGAAGCTCATAAGTATCTTTAAGAGTCCTAGGGCGGACCCAGAAACTGTTAGTCAGGGGCCTAAGGGTGTTAAGGCTTCTGTTGTTAAAATCCGGTTCCTCCAGATAAAGAGGCCAGGGCTTTGGATAGATGGGGAAAGAAAGTTTATACTTCTTCCACTCTAGCTATGAGGGCTTTGAATTGCCAGTTTCACATGTTGAAATACCAAAACTATCTCTTTCCCAATTGAAGTCTAAGGTAGATGCTCTGGCGGAAGGTATTGAGTGTAAAGAGTTCAGATTTAGTTCATGTTTCTGAACAGGTGGGTAAGCATTCTTTGCAATGTGGTTTTGATGCTGTACAGGCCTCTCTAGGTGGCTGCCACTGGGTCAGTTCTTGAGCACGCCTGGCTGAGGGATCAGAATTTATCTGACCATGTTAAGACAAGGATTTTGGATGCTCCTTTACAATCTGATGTGTTGTTTGGTTCCCTGTTGAGGCAGTTTTAAAGAAAATGGAAGACAAGGCTAAGTCTATGCAGACTGTTAAAGATTTTTGCAGGTTCAGCCTCCAGTTTAGTAGAATTGGCCTACTAAGGGTGGCGATCCTTCTTATGATTCCCAGTCTAGGGGTAGATCTAGGCGTGGTAGAGGCAGAGCTCAGGGCTCTTTCAGGCCTAGAACAGGAGTTCACCTGCACAGTCTTCAGGTGAGGGCAGGGGTCAGTCCTTTCGAAACAGACCCAATGACCTACCTTTTCAGCTGCCAGAGCCTTTTGTCTGGCAGCACCTTTGGGAGGAAGGTTGGCACTTTTCAAAGAAAATTGGAGTTTAATTACCCAAGACAGATGGGTATTGGATATTTACCACGGTTACAGGTTTTATTTCCATACCTTGCCTCCTTTCAAAGGCATGCCAGACATTCCTCCTCAACAAAGAATAGAGGCTCACAAACAAATTTCTCTGTTACTTCAAATAGGGGCCATACAGCGGTCCCTGTGCCAGAAGTGGGCCTAGGATTTTATTCTCGCCTGTTCCTAGTACCAAAGAAGGGAACACGTGGAGACCAATTTTGGATTTATCTATCCTCAACACTTATCTGGACATTCCCAAGTTCAAAATGTTGGCGTTACAACAGCTTTTACCTCTGCTGGGCAAAGATCACTTTGGGTGGTAACTTTGGATCTCAAGGAGGCTTACCTTCATGTTCCTATCAGACTGAGTTGCAGGAAGTATCTGCGTTTTCGGCTGGGACTTCTCATTATCAGTTCTCTGCATTGCCCTTTGGCTTATCTACTGCCAGAGTGTTCACAAGTTCTGGCTCCAGTGATAGCTTTCTTCAGGCTAAAGGAATACAAATCTATCCTTATTTGGACGATTGCCTGATTCTGGCTCAAGAAGGACGAGCTTCTTCATCATCTGGAATATGTGATAGCAGTGCTAAGATGCCTGGGGTATTCTGTGAACGAAATAAAGTCCAGTCTAGTACCCTCTCAGGACATGTGCTTTCTGGGTGTAGACTGAATACAGCACCCAGATGGCCTTTTGACCCCGGACAAACAAAAGAATCTTTCCTTTACTTCCATCAATTGTCTCATCAGTCCAGGCTGACTGCAAGGACAGTCCTTCAAGCCTTGGGGTTCATGGCATCTTGTATTCTGGTGCTTCCCAATGCCAAACTGCATATGAGGAAGCTCAATGGTATCTCAAAATGTATGGACACAGCACTGCCAGGATCTGGACACTGTCATTCAAATAATACCTTGCATTCAAAAGGAATTTTTGTGGTGGGCTCAGGAATGTCACCTAAACAAGGGACTCTCTGTGACCCGGGCCCGAGGAAGTCAGATTCTAACGACAGATGCCTCAGACAAAGCTTGGGGAGCTCATCTAATGGAAAGTGGATACAAGACAAGTGGCCTGCCAGACTACAACATCTACATATCAACTTGAAGGAGATGTTAGCAGTCCAGTTTGCATTAATAGCTTTCAAGGATTACTTCTTCCAGGGCAGGTGTTGATTCTAACAGACAACACAACTGTCATGTGGTACATCAACAAGCAAGGGGAACACATTCTATCCTCTATGCAGGCAAGCAATGATTTTGTGGGAGACTGCTCTGTTTACAGCTCAATCTTCAGGCAAGGTTTCTGCCGGGCACAGAACTCCTTAGCAGATGTGTTGAGCAGACAAAATTTTGGATCCCCACAGTGGAAATTGGATCCTCATGTATTTCAGAAATTGACAGTGTCATGGGGAACTCCAGACATAGATCTGTTCGCTTCTCCACTAAACCATCCCGCTGCCCAAAATTTTGCACAAAAGGTTTCATCCCCCAGCTTGGAAAGTGGATGCTCTTTCTTTCAATTGGAAAATCTTCATGTGTATGCCTTTCCACCTCTGCCTCTCCTCCCAAAGGTACTTCTAAAGGTCAGACAGGACAAGCCAAGGATGATTTTAATAGCTCCAGATTGGCCTACAGCACTGGTACCCATTACTGAGAAGTCTGGTGGAGCCTCCATGGCCTTTACCTTTGATTCCTCACCTGTTGTCTCAGGAGGACAGTCATTTACTCAATGTCAAGCTTCACTCTACACCTAACAGCCTGGCATATTCTGTTTTGAACCATAGAGGGTCTCAACTTACAACAAGTTTTGAATGTGATTTTGGAAGCTGAAGGCCTAGTACAAGGAAAGTGTCGTGATAAATGGAAGAGATTTTTTTTTTGGAGTGCAGCAAAGGATTTTGATGTCTGAGCCTAATTTAAGGGGGCTTCAATATTTTCTGAGTTATTGGACAAGGTTTGTCCCTCTTCTATTAAGGTTCATGCTGCAGCAATTTCAGCTCACTATGACTGTGCCACCATTGTTTTCATCCTTTGTTCAAGCAATTTCTTAGAGGATCATGTATACAATACATAAAGTATTCATTGTATATATGTAGGTGTGTGTGCGCAAATGTGTGTGTGTGTGTATGTATGTGTACATATATATATATATATATATATATATATATATATATATATATGTATGTACACACTCGTATCTCTATGTATATCTATACATACAGTTCACATATGTATGTGTGTATACATGTGTATATGTATGTATACACATACATGTATGTATATGTGCATATGACACACATATACATGTATGTATATGTGCACATCGGCTTTTTCTCGAAAATTATGCCACAGCGGATCACCTGTCCGCTCATGATTGGCAGTGGAGTTTTACAGTGTCGAGGTTGCCCAGCCTGTTTCCAACCTTCCAAAGAAGGCGCACACATGCACACACTCACACCTAGGGCCAATTTAGTGTGTCCAATCTACCTACAGAATGTCTTTGGGATGTGGGAGGAAACAGGAGCACCCGGAGGAAACCCACGCAACCACAGCGAGGACATGCAGACTCCGCATAGAAGGCACCCAGCTGAGAATTGAACCGGGAAACCTCTTGCTGTGAGGTGGTAACGCTAACTGGTGTGTATATAAATTCTGATCTGATATCATTAATCCTCATTCATTCCTTACGCTTGGTTATGTGTTCCGCGCTCGGAACAGAGCCGGCCATTTTCCAGGCTCACGTCCGCTTCAAACTCTCGAGCTAAACTCTTACCCAAAATCCCCCTCTCCCTGGTACCCCAGATTTCGTTTGCCGCATTGCCATTCGGTCGTGTCAAGCTACTTCTCTTGAGCTAAGTACAGTCAGTTGTTGTTTAATAATTTTACAGATTATTCTACTGTCAGGAAAGTTCATATTTTATTGTCTCTTACTCTATCGCATCTAGCGTTCATAATTTCTTCAGGTTTTTCTGCTTCTTACTTTACCACTTTTACCACGAGGTATTCTCTCTACTATCGATGGTAATCCTTTTCCCTTTTCTTTCATACCTTCGGGTACTCTCTTGTACCATTGCTGGTACCTTTTCTGTTAATTAATTTGCTGTCATGGCAGATAAGAAATGTAGTCCGGGGCTTAAGTGGTGTTCTGATTGTGGACACAAACTGCCTACTTCTGATGCACACTCTGTGTGTTTATTGTTTGGGAGCTTCCCATTTGTCTGTTGACCTATCCTGTACTATTTGTGAGTACTTTTCTAATAGAACCTTGTTGGAAAGGAAAAACAAGCCGTTACTGAAGGGACTATTAAAATCTCCCTTTTCAGAGGCTATTTCTGGGTCGGAGGCCTCAACCCCTCCTAGAGCCCATAAGAAAACCTTGGATGTTCCTACTAAGGCTAAATCTTTGCCTTCGTCCTCCCGCCAACCAAAACCTAAAAAGGCTAAAGTTTCAGCTCCGGAGCTCACTCATTCAGCCCCAGTGCTTTCGGTGCCTAGACCTTCGGCACAGAGGCCTTCGGCTCCATTAGTGATTTCAGCCTCTTCTTCTCCTGCAGCCTTCTATATATCGGCACCGAGGTGCTCCTCTGTTCAGACCATTACCACTGTATCGGCACCGACCGTTCAGTTGGTGCAGACCTTGACCGTGTCAGCTCTGAGATCTTTCTCAGAACCGATGCCTTTATTGTTGACTCCAGTTTTGTCGGTTCCAGCTTCAGCACAGACAACCACTTTGGCACCGATCCCGGTGTTGGTGCAGACCATGACCTCTGCACCGATGACTTTGGTGCAGACAGCAGTAGTCCAGTTTGTCTCTGCACTGTTTTCCTCTGTGCTGTCAGATGAGATGGGCACAGAGTCTGCCTCCTCTGTGGACATGCCTGTTTCTCCCGCAGTCTCCGTGGGGTCTACTAGAAGCCTTTCCGAACATGTTGCGTCTTGTGGACCAGGTACTCTTGGCCAGAGGTATCTCACCCCTCAGGAACTATCCTTCCTTGGGAGGTGATCACCCAGCTCCAAAGACCCCTTCTTACTCTCCTCCTTCATTGCCTTTGAAGTCCGTGGATATAGCACAATCTTCCCCTTCTGCAGTTCCCTTTATGGATCTCACTAAGGAACCGTGGTTGCCTTCTTGGCAGGAAAGTTTTGCTATTACCCAGGGTGTCAGTTGTGACGCGCATAGTTTGCTGCTTCACAGCCATCCAGGGACTCAAGGTCAGCAGGCTGAGCCACTTAGGGGAGGGGTGACCCCTGTCCTAGACATGCACTTCTCTTTTGGGTGGACCAGCCTTTCAACTGATGGAGAAGGATTTTGCTGCTGCTGGTGATACCGGACTGTCTAGATCTCCGCCCTCCTCTGGTACACTGGTTTCTCAAGCTGCACCTAGCGGACACCGGGTGCAAGGGCTGCAGGACGTATTCCCTCAGGAATCCCCTTCCGCTGTCTTCTCCAGCTCCTCCCGCTGAGGAGGTCCACCGGAAATGTTTGTGCAAGAGGAAGCCCATGGACTCCACAGAGGAGTTCCTCACCGAAGACCGATTTCGATGAGGGGGACGGATCCCCTCGGTCACAGTCTGAGATATCCTTTGGTGATATCCTCGAAATCATGAAACAGAGAGGTGACTGGCAGTCCTCTAATCTGACCTCTGAGGAATCTGTTTCCTGCAGGCCTTTCTCGCCCGGCCCCCTATATCCTGGGTTATTCCACCTGCCAATGAACTTGTCCGTCTCATTGTGCAGCGTGCTTGGAAGACTCCTGATACCGTCAAAGCTGTTCCCTGGAGGCCAGATAAGATCTTGTCCCCTCCTGCTTCGGATCTCCATTGGTCCCAAGGTCTTCCTGTGGATGCTTTGGTGGTGGCGGCCGCAACAAAAAAGGATCTGGCAGAAGAAGAAAGCCAGACTGTCCATTCGCCTAACAGAGTCCCGGGCCCTGGACAGGATAGGTAAGCGCACCTTTGCTTCAGCGACCTTTGCTATCAGGTCCCTGAATTATATGGCACATTTTACCAGGCTTCAAAGGCATCTGGTTTCTGAGCTCTCTGAAACCTTGACTGGTGCCGTGTCTGAGGTCCGTGACTAAGTGGCCTCTCAGCTGGCCACCATTGAATCTATATCTAACTCCTCTATGTGACTGATATCTCATGCATCAGGAGCAGCTAGAGCAGTGGGGTCAGCTGCGGTCTTGAGACGACGTGCCTGGATACGCTTGTGCAACTTCGCGGAACCCTTTACGTCTTCTTTTCTTAATGCCCCTATTGAGGCCGCCTCCTTGTTTGGGCCCAAAGTTAAAAGCACACTGGCCAGATGTGAACAGGATGGTAAGACCCTTTCTGCCTTAGGTGTCCGTTTTCTTCCCCTCAACGTGCTTTCTCCCGAAACCAAAAGAGTGGGTAGATGTGGTTCAAGAAATCTCAGGGTCCTTTCATCCTTCGGCACAGGCCGAGTTCTCCCCCAGAGGCAGAGGGGGAAACGTGCAGGGAAGATGCTCCTTTTGGGGCAGAGAGGGTATGCGTAACCAGGGTTCCAGGGATTCTTTCCCTGGTCAACCCTACCAGCGGTCCTGAAGAGTGGCCCAACTCCTTTCCCTCTGGAGGTGGTTGGGGGACGTTTCTCCTTGTATCCTTCTGCCTGGCTAACCATCACCACCGATTCCTGCGTACAAAGGACTATAACCAGAGGTTATTATATCCCGTTCGATCTTTGTCCCGTCCCTTCAAAAAATCTTCCCGATGTTCCACCCAGTCAAAGGGAAGAATCAGCACTAGAGACAGAAAAGCTGCTAAGAAAGAGCGTCATCCAAATGGTTCCTCCAGACCAGATAGGATCCGGATTCTACTCCAGACTATTTTTGGTGCCAAGGAAAACCGGGAACTGAATACCAATTTTGGATCTTAGTGTATTGAACAAGTTTGAGAGTACAAAAATTCCGGATGGTCACAATACAGTATATCCTCCTGCTTTTGGAAAAAGAAGATTGGATGTGCTCTATAGATCTTCAAGATGCGTACTACCACATAAAGGTGGACAGGTCATCAACAAGATTTCTGTGCTTCCGTGCGGGAGCCAGTCACTACCAATTCAGAGTACTGCCCTTCGGACTCTCTACAGCCCCCAGAGTGTTCACAAAGTGCATGGCAGTTGTCGCAGCTCACTTGCGACTTCAAGGATTCCAGGTGTTTCCATACCTAGACGACTGGCTCATTTCCGTCCCCACCAGACATCTACTGGAAGAAGCCCTGGCATACTCACTCCTCGCTGCTCAAAGGCTAGGTATAACCATAAACTGGCAAAAGTCCAATCTCACCCCATCTCAGTCGATAGAATTCATAGGGGTTATCTTGGACACAAAAAAAACTCTAGAGCTGCTATTCCAGAGCACAGAATTCTAAGGATAAAGCAACAAATAATTTCAATCCTTTCAAAGGAAAAATCCACGGCTCACTCTGTTCTACAGCTGTTTGGTTCCACGGCAGCCTCCATCACCATTGTTCCCCTGGCCAGGTTTCACATGAGGTTTCTACAGTGGCTACTGCTTACCCAATTGTATCCTGTTCAGCATCCTCTTTCAGCCATGATTCGAGTAACCCACAGATGCAAACAGGATGTAAATTGGATGAGAGACAATCTCTCTATGGCCACGCCCTTTCTTTCCCCCAGCAACCCAAGGCCACAGTGACCACGGACGCCTCGCTGATGGGGTGAGGGGGGCTATGTCAGGGACAGGCAGTCCATGGCACTTGGTCCGAACTGGAGGCCCATCTGCATATAAATGTTCTAGAGCTGAGGCGGTGCTTCTGGCGTTGCAAGCCTTCCATCCACTGCTGCCATCTGGGACAATTGCGATTCAATCAGACAACATGGCGGTGGTCTGGTACATCAGCAAGCAAGGTGGAACCAAATCTTGCCCCGTTGTCGAGAGGCCATGAGGATATGGCAATGGTCGATGGCTACCAACCATTTTCTTCTAGCAATGCACATTCCCGGGAGTTCCAACATGATAGCAGACAGACTCAGCAGGTGCATTCTTCAACCTAACGAGTGGTCCCTGAATCCCTTGATAGCGGCAGAGATCTTCCATCGCTGGGGCCGTCCTTGCTGCGACCTCTTTGCATCCCTGACCAACTGCAAATGCAGCAACTACTTTGCCCTGATTCCCCCTCCGGGACAGTCACCCAGGGATGCTCTAGTACATGATTGGCCCTCTGGTCTTTACGCATTTTCACCCTTTCCCCTCATTCCCCAGTTTCTGAAGAAACCCATTGGTTGAAGAGCAAGGTGATCCTCATAGCACCATATTGGCCTCAACAGATTTGGTTCCACTTCCTTTGGCCTCTCCTACTAGATCGACCATGGATTCTCCATCCAACCCCGGAGTTGATTTCACATCCACAGAACTGGATTCATCCAAACTTGAACATCCTGAAGCTCACGACTTGGCTACTCCAGTTCCCTTGATTGCCAGGCAATGATCTTTCTCTACCAGTATGTCATATTCTCATTGCTTCTCACAAGTCTTCCACTCAAATTACTTATCTGAGCAAGTGGAAAAGATTTTACCTGTTGGCTGAAAGATAAACAAGTAGACCCCTTTTCAGCACCAGTGTCGATAATACTAGACCATCTGGTCGACCTGTTTCAATCTGGTCTATCAGCCTCTACCATTAGAGTTCATTTGGCTGCAATTTCTAATTTTCATGAGGGTGTCCAAGATTCCTCTATTATGTCCCATAAATTGTGCAAGACCTTCATAAAAGGTGTGAATAATCTGAAGCCACCTTTTACAGAACCTATTCAACCATGGGATTTACCATTAGTTCTACAAGATTTGACCATGTCACCCTTCGAACCAGCCTCTTCTTGCGACCTCAGGTATTTGTCATGGAAAACCTTATTTCTGGTCACCATTACTTCTGCCAGACCTATTTCTGAGCTTCAAGCTTTATGTATCAAGAGGTCCATACTTGATTTTTCATAGAGATAGTATCTCTGAGAACTTTCTGACAAAAGTGATCTCTGAAATGTCCATTAATTAAGCCATTGAATTGCCAGTTTTCTTTCCCAGTCATTCAAACAGAGGAGAGTATTGCCTACATACCCTAGATATACACAAGCCTGTCTGTTTTTACTTGAACAGGACTAAACCCTTTCGTAAATCTGACCAGTTATTTTTGGCCTTTTCTGGAACTAGATTAGGATCTGCTGTTGCTAAGGTCACATTAGCTAGATGGTTGAAGGACTGTGTGACCTTTATTTATACACAACATAATATCTTGTTGCCTACTACCATGAAAGCTCATTCAACAAGGTTGGTGGCAACTTCTGCTGCCTTCCATGCCAGAGCTTCTTTACATGACGTCTGTGCAGCTGCAACTTGGGCTGCGCCTCATACCTTCATCAATCATTACAAATTGGATTTGGCCTGCAGGGGGAAGAGCATCTTTTGGTTTTCTGGAGCTCAGGAATGTCCTTCCATGAGAGCCTCCCAGGAATAGAGGTAGCTGGGGACTCTGTCCCATGCATAAGGAATGAACGAGGGTTAACAATATCTGATAAAGAAGTTATGTCTTACCATAACGTTCCATCTGTATTGTTGATCCTTGTTCAGTCATTACTACCCTCTCTCCTCCTCCCTCCTGTGGTTTCTAGTGGATCTCACCATCCGGTTCTCTTATGATGTTCGTGTTTCACTGTTGCAGTTATTACTCTTGGGTTATCCTGCTGGCAGGCTACCCTCAGTCGGCCAGAATTCCAAAGTCTAGGTCCGGCATCGGTTGCTGTTGCCTCTTCCCTGACGTCAGAGCGCCAGGGGTACAAAAGATGCAGCCAATGCCATTTTCTTCAGTCTTTCTTGCTGTGCGGTGCCCGAAGCAAAAGCAGTTCACAAGTGCCGGTCGGCTGACTCCTGAGATATTCAAATTCGAATTTCAAAACCAAAGTCTTTAATAAAGCTAAGTACCCCATTGGGGAAACTTTTTTTTTCTTGCTCCAGACCGATGTCAGAAAAAGGAAACAATTGTTTTTCTTGTGGGAAGCAAATACCTCATAAGGATTTCCACTCTTACTGTATTCCTTGCCTAGACCCTGATCACAACATTGCTAGCTGTCGGTTTTGTGTTAGATTTAACCAACGCAAAATCGAACTGACGCTTAATAGTGCATTTCATTACTTTGGCCGAAGATTTAATTATATAATGCCATCGGAACAGCTGACAACCGGAGTTTGCAAAAAACGCAAGGAAAAGGATAGGCATCAGAGGTCCAAAACCGATGACGAGGCCTCTGCTAGGCCAGCCGCCGGTTCTCAGTGAGGCGCTTTTGCAGCCCCTGGCGCCCACTACCTCAGAGCCACAGGCCGCTTCCGACTCACATGTGGAGCCGACTGGGCCTCTGGATACTCAAGGTATTGGACACTCTGAAATCTTTCCCTCAGATGGGTCTGGAGCCGCTGAGCAGGCATCGGCTTCTGAGGGTGTCTTCAGACCTACACAACTATATATTAAGCCATCTTCAGCTTCAAAGACTAAAGCAGCTCTAAAGACAAAGAAACAAGTACAGCATTCTCCTGCTCAGACTTCCATACCTAAAAAAACAGATGCTCAAAATGGCCGAAGACCTAATTACTTTGATCAGGGGCTCCCATTCCCCTCCTGATAAGAGGCCTAGGCAAGAGAACAGAGTATGATTCTTCTGATCAGGTTTCTATTTCCTCTGATTCCTCTTCTGAACAGGATTACTCCATGCATCCCTATGAGGATTCTGATGCTGAAGAATTCATTCCTTCAGCCTCTCCTCCTGAGGATTATTCTGTTGGGGAAACCCTGCATACCATGAGGGAGCATTTCCATTAGGAAAGCAAAGATTATTCTGAATCTAAGAAAAGGCTCAAGAGACTTACTGCTACTAACTCAGCACAGACCCCCTTGCTATTCCACCTGTTCTAGACATTGTAGATGATGTATTTTCAGAGTCCATTCTGTCCCCTGACTCTCTACCCCCTGCACCTGCTAAGCCAGACAGATACTACAGGGTCCCGGATTTTCATAAATTCCTATATAAAAACTCTGCTGCTGACCCAGAAACTATATCTCGGGGTCCCATAGTGGTCAAAGCTTCCACTGCAAAAAACCCTGTACCCCCTGATGGGGATTCTAGGGCTCTAGACAGATGGGGGAAAAAGTCTACACTTCTGCTACTCTGGCTGTAAGGGCTTTAAATTGTCAGTTTCATATGCTTAAATATCAGCAATATTTAATGTTGCTGCTTAAACAGAAGTGGTTGACAAATGCTGAATGTTCGGAGAACAAGGAATTGCAGGATTTATTGCATGCAGCCGAACAAGTGGGAAAACATACTTTGCAATGTGGTTATGATTCACTGGAGGCCTCTTGCAGGGCTGCTGTTACAGGTTCTGTTATTAGAAGGCATGCTTGGTTAAAGGAACAGAATCTGCCTGATCATGTTAAAGCAAAATTATTAGATGCACCATTACAGCATGATACTTTGTTTGGTACTAAAGCAGAAGAGGTGTTGAAAAAAAAATGGAGGATAAAGCAAAATCCATGCAGGCAGTCAAGGATTTCTTACAGGTACAGCCACCCAGGTTTAGCAGGAACTGGCCTTGAAAAAATTGGTCCTTTCCAGTCAGACAGCCCACAGAGGCAGATACAGGCATCCCAGAGGCAGATCACAGCCCCAAGGCTCATACAGGCCTAAACAATGGGGTGGTCCTACCTCCAAAAGCGGAGAAGACAAATAACAGACTTACAGGAAACAGTCCCAATGACTCTCCTCTACCAGATCCAAGCACTTTTCTTTTGGCAGCCCCCTTAGGGGGGAAAACTAGCACTTTTTTCATCAAATTGGCAAATGGTTACCCAAGACAAATGGGTCCTGAACATAGTGTCCCAAGGCTACAGGTTCCATTTTCACACTCTACCAAGGTCAAAAGGTATGCCAGACTTGCCACACAATCTGTGGGCAGAGGCACAAAAACAAATTACGACCCTCGTGGATGTGAGGGCCATTCAGCAAGTACCGCAACAAGAGCAGGGGCAAGGATTTTACTCAAGACTTTTCCTAGTACCCAGAAAGGACAAAACCTGGAGACCAATACTGGACCTGTCTATACTAAATACGTTTCTGGAAGCTCCAAAATTCAAGATGTTGACTCTACAGCAGCTACTACCCATGCTGGGCAAGAAGGCTTGGCTTGTAACTTTGGACCTAAAAGAGGCATACCTGCATGTCCCAATCAGACAATCTTGCAGAAGATACCGCAGATTCATAGCTGGCTCAAGGCATTACCAATTCTTTGCACTGCCCTTTGGCTTTTCTACTGCGCCCAGGGTATTCACAAAATGCCTGGCTCCAGTAATTGTGTTTTGCAGACAAAAAGGAATTCAAATATATCCCTACTTGGACGACCGCCTAATTCAAGCAGAGAACAAAGACCTTCTAAAGCATCTGGCGTTTGTAAAAAGATTACTAAGTAGCCTAGGGTACACAGTAAATGAAAAGAAATCAAAACTAGTGCCCTCTAGAGATGGCTTAAATACAACTGCCCAGATGGCTTATCTCACGCCAGACAAACAATCATCTGGCTACTTACTTCAAGAAATTGGCAACAAAAACCCACGTATCTGCAAGGAAAATCCTGCAGGTCTTGGGTTTCATGGCTTCCTGCATTCTACTAATTCCATATGCCCGTCTGCCTATGAGGTAACTACAATGGTATCTAAAAAGTTTTTGGACTCAGCATTGCCACAGCCTGGAGACACTAATTGCACTCATTCCCTGCCTGCAATGGGCGTTTCAATGGTGGGCAGAAGCCTGTCACCACAACAAGGGTCTGCCATTCAGTCTACCTACAGCCAGACAGACACTGACAACGGATGCATCAGATTATGCCTGGGGGGGCCCATATGGCAGAAAAATGTATTCAGGGCACATGGCCTGCAAACCAGATGCATCTTCACATCAATCAAAAAGAGATGCTAGCTGTTCAAAATGCCCTGACAGCTTTCAAGGACCTGCTTCATCCAGGACAGTTACTGATAGACTGTCAACACTACGGTCATGTGGTATATAAACAAGCAAGGAGGTACACATTCCTACCTCCTATGCAGACAAGCAATGACCTTATGGGACACAGCGTTGGCTTTTCAAGTTCACCTGCAAGCACAATTCCTGCCAGGAAAAACAAATACTCTGGCAGACGAACTAAGCAGAAACCTCATGGATCCCCACGAATGGAAACTGGATCCTCAAGTCTTCAGCATGATAATAAGGGAATGGGGATGCCCAGACGTAGGTCCATTTGCCTCCCCTCACAACTGCCAATTGCAGAGATTTTGCACAAGGATTTATCACAAGCAAGCATGGAAAGTGGATGCCCTATCCTTCAGTTGGAAAAATCTAACAGTATATGCCTTTCCTCCACTGCCTCTCCTCCCCAGGGTACTCCTAAAGGTCAGACAAGAGAAGCCAAAAATGATACTGATTGCACCAGACTGGCCACGCCAACACTGGTACCCAATCCTAAAGAGCTTGTCTCAAGGTCCAGCTTGGATATTGCCTCAAACTTCTCACTTGCTGACCCAATAAAACAATCAGATCCTGCACAGCCAACTCAGGACCTTAAATCTGCAGCATGGCGGATAATGTAGCCATTCAGAACACTCCTCTTTCAAAAGCTGTTATGGATGTCATCCTGGAGGCCAGGAGGCCCAGTACCAGAAAATCTTATGCAGAGAAATGGAAAAGATTCTGTGCTTGGAACAAGGAACAAGACATTGACACGTGTGTACCAAATATTCCTCAGATTTTACAATACCCAGCTGAGATGCTGAACAAAAGCCTTTCATTCTCATCAGTTAAGATTCATGCCTCTGCCATTTCAGCCCATTACAATGCAGAACCACCCATCTTTTCTCATACTTTAATAACGCAGTACCTCAGAGGGACCAAAAACATTAGGCCCCAAGGAAAGCACCAATTCCGGCCTGGGACCTCAATTATGTTTTGGAAAAACTCACACTGCCTCCTTTCGAGCCAGCATCAACAGCAGATATAAAATTCTTATCCTGGAAAACAGCTCTGCTCCTAGCAATAACCTCTGCAAGGTGAGTCTCTGAGTTGCAAGCACTCATGGCTATGGAACCTTTCATCATTTTTCATCCAGACAGGGTTTCTCTGAGGACAAACCCTACATTTCTGCCTAAGGTGGTGTCCAGTGTGGCCCTCAACCAAACCATTCACTTGCCTACCTTTTATCCAAATCCACAGAACAAGGGTGAGAAAATTCTGCATTCTTTGGACATACACAGGCAGCTACGTTTCTACGTGGACAGAACTAAAGATTTCAGAAAGACTGAGCAACTTTTAGTGTCATATGCTGCAGGATCACAAGGAAAGGCTATCTCAAAACAGACTATTTCTAAATGGATAGGCCATTGCATCCTTTTCTGCTATTCTCAACATGGCAAATCAGTGCCTAAGGGCATTAGGCCTCATTCCACAAGAGCAGCAGCCACTTCAGCAGCCTTCCTCTGAGGAGTACCAACCAAAGATATCTTAGAGGCTGCAACCTGGAGTTCGGTGCACACCTTCACAAAGCACTACCACTTACCTCTTTACTCTTAAGTCCAGAGCACGCTTTGCCACTGCAGTCTTGCAGGGCCTCATAGCCTCTCCTAATCCTATTTAGCGCAGCCACCCATCCTAAGCTTTAGGATTCAACCCAAGAGTAATGACTGCAACAGTGAAACACGATGAACATAGTGCAATTGTGTACCTACCATAAATGTAGATGTTTGAGTGTATTCACTGTTGCAGTCCAGGTTACCCACCCACCATCCCCCTTTTCTTTGTTGGGTCTTATCTGCACTTCTCTATCCTATACAACCTATTTGGTGTATTTGCTTGTAGATTAAGGAAATGTTATTTTTGCGCATGCATTTTTATTGGCATATTTTTCAGCCTACCAATTTGGGGGCGCCTGACATCTGGGGCAAGAAAAACTGAAGAAAATGGGGTCTGCTTCATCTTTTGTACCCCTGGCGCTCTAACGTCAGGGAAGAGGTGACAGCAACTGATGCCGGACCTAGACTTTGGAATTCTGGCTGACTGAGGGTAGCCTGCCAGCAGGATAACCCAAGAGTAATGACTGCAACAGTGAATACACTCTAACATCTACATTTATGGTAGGTACACAACTGTACTTCATTTGACCAGAAGTAGCCTCTACCTCCTTTGACTTGCAAACTCGATCTGAGGTAACAGGGAGAGGGGGATTGTGAGTAAGAGTTTAGCTCGAGAGTTTGAAGCTAAAGTGAGCTTGGAAAATGGCCGACTCTGTTCCAAGCTCAGAACAGATACCCATGCGTAATGACTGAATGAGGATCTATACAGATGGAACGTTATGGTAAGACATAACTTCTTTTTCTTTGACTTTAACTGTCTTTAAAAGCTTTGCTGTTCTGCTGTTATTGTTCAGGTTTTTACACTAGAAAATTGGGAGCTTTTTGAAGCTTTTATCTAAGTTCAGACACAGAATCCCTCCACAGGACTAAAAGACTTGTATGATTGTTGAGGAAGGGTGAAGTAAAGGGCCCAAAACATTTTGTTGTAGATTGCTTTATTATTTGGAGCTTTTCTCCCCTGGCCTCCGCTGTAAAAGGGCTTTTGCCCAGTCGGACTATCCTGGTCAACAAATGTCATAAATAATTAAATTTGCCAATGGTTCAGCTCCAAAATCTTTGGAAGTAGAAGAAACAAGTTATCAAGGGTCTTTTGCCTCCAGAATCTTGGCTTTTGCAAAAGAGTGATTTGAACAGTGGCAAGTAAAAAGAAATGGAGAAATAAAAACAAGAAGTTAAGATAAAATGAAAGCAGAGTAACCTTGACGTAATTTGGATCCGAAGACTCCTCATACTGAGAAGGACACTTCGGCGTCCTCAACATTGGCTACCGCAAGCTGGTCCCCACTGGAGATTATTATTGTTTGATACAAGTCTCTGGCTACAGTTTTGAGCTGACACACTTAAGAGGGGGAGCTGACCAATGTCGTCCATTCAAGATCTTTCTCATCATCTTCAGATCTTTTAGGAGCACTTGGGAAACAGATTGGGAAAACTGATGAGGGCCTTAAGACCCAGATAGAGTTGAGTATCATCCCATCTCCTTTCTTTTTCTAGGTTGGATCGAGTTGACCCACACTTTATTCTCTCAGCTCCTCCCCCCATGCTTGTATCTGTGTCTGGCTTGAGTCTACATGCCTCAGGGGACTTGGACATTCTGTGTTAGTCTCTTGTCCCTTTGGCCATGATCTCTCTGCATCTGACATGCACTACTCTGAGGCTTCTGGGCTGACTTTAAGTATCAAGGCTAAGTGCTCTATGCTGTCCTTTGGTTTGAACCATGTGGAGGCTGTTCTTTATGTTGGGAGTAGTCAACCTTTGAGCTGTAGGCACAGATCTCCATCTCCGATCAGTCTGGTTCCTCTGCACCAGGAACTCTAACTTCTGCACAGAGCTCAACTACTTTGGTAGGAGGGAGCTCTTCTTCCGAGTTAGAATCCTAGGTCAGGGATCCTGTAGAATTGAGTAATGTAAAAGGAGACATGGACCCCCCCCCCCCCCCCCGAGTCCCCCATGTCAGACAGCAGTTTGAGGATTGAAAAGGTTCACCACAATTCCTTCCTGAATATGCCTCTGGTGACATCCTTGAACTAATGAGACAGAATGGGTTCTGGCCCAGTGACTATTCTTTCAGGACAAGGAAAGTGAATTTTGAGGCGTACATTTCTGCTCTTTTTCACTCTTGTGTAATTTTTTCTGCAGTCTTATGGACTTTGCTGCTAGGAGGGCATGGCAGAAGTCTAACACTATTAAAGTTTTATACCTCTCATGCTGCCTCAGATTGTTCCCACCTATGGAGATGTAGTCCTGGTCAAATGGAGTTCTGGTGGACTCTTATTATAATAACCACCAGTAAGGAGCTTATGGATGAGACTTCTGCTCCCCTTCCTCCTAATAGAGAATCCATGAAGAGAGACATAATGGGAAAGTGAGCTTACACCTTTGGCACCTTTGCTCTGAGGGAGTTGAACTTACTGATTTATATCCGATACTTTCAAAAGAACCTAGCACATCATGGTATGGATAATTTGAGAAAGCTGTTCCTAGAAGACTCTCTGAAGCCAGTAGAGACCACCTCTGGAGATATTGAGCATTACAAACCTTTCCATGCAATTGCTGTATACCCCTGCTGATGGAGTGGTTAGATTGGCAGGTGCAGGACTTGGCATGGGTCTTGTCTAGCTCCGCTTATGTGACTTGGACAATTTTTAAGGCATCTTTCAGCAGGTGCTGCCTTTGGTGGCACCTTTGTTTTCAGTCCTGTGATGAAGGATAAGTTGTCAAGGTGTAAACAGGATGACAGAAGTTTGTCTGCTGTGGTAGTTTAAGGTTGAGTCTTCAGTAACCTTTTAGTAGGAATCTGAAGGGTTCCTGACCCCTGTGGTTTAGAAAACGCTAACATCAATCCTTTGATTCTATCTCTGAGAGTTGTCAGAGGTGGTCCCTTTAATGGATGCCAAGTAAGAGGTTCAGGATGTCCTCACAGCGAGGAATTTTATGTCCCTTTCTCTGGTAAGCAAATAAATGGATTTTGAAGGCTTGTCCACTTGTGGAGGCAGTCTGGGAATCTTTCACTCAGATGATTGCCTGGCCATTGCATAACGCCCATTGGTTAGAGGGATAATATTCCATATCATTCTCTTTTCCCTCCTCCCTTCATTCTCAGCCTCTGTCATATGTTCCATCCCACCAGTGCAAAGCAACCAAAAAGAAGTGTTCTTCAGAGTAAGTCATCCATGTGATCCCACTGGACAAGACCGGGTCAGGAAATTATTCCAGGTTGTTTAGTACCTAAGAAAAGCAAGGAACTCAGGCCAGAGGCGAGTCTCATCCTAAATCAGTACATCGGAAAGATCCCATTCAGAATGTTTTACAGTGCAAATGATTCTACCATGTTTAAAGGGCAAATGACTGGATGTGTTCAGTAGATCTCCAAGATTCTTGCCTCCACATAAAGACTGAGTTTAGGAGGTGGCTGCACTTCTGGCTGGGAATTGGTCACCATTAGTTCCGTACCTTGTCCTTTGGTCTCACCACAGCCCCCAGGTGTTCGCAGCCTATCTAACTCAAAGGATTCCGTATTTTCCCATATCTAGATGATTGGCTGCACAGTGCAATTAACATGGAATCCTTACTTTCGGCCAGAATTTGCATTGTCTAGCTCTACCTATCCTTTATCTCAGTATCAAAATTATGCCTCCATCCTAAACAATGCATCATGTTTTTACATTTGTAAATATGTATGCATGTTATAGCATATCCTTGTATCTGTAAATATGTTCCATTTATTTCTTATGTAATCCTGTACATCCAAGCTGTGCCTGCAAATGGTCCATTGAGACAGGTGAACTACACCGACAAAATTTAGGTTCATCGGCTTTTATTTTAAATAGAAGAAAATGTCTTAAGTCTTCCCACAGAAAGGGTGCACACTATCAGAACTCTGCTCCTAGTTCTGAGCAACATTCCCCTCCAGCAGCCTTAATTCTAAAAACACCAAGACTTGTGGCAGCTTCTGTGGTAATAGCCTTGCATTCCTATTTTCACATGAGGTTTCTGTGCTGGCTACTCTTGACACAGTTATATTCACTGTGTCATCCCAACCGACTAATACCATTGTGCAGAAACCATTTAGACTGGTTGCTAATCTCTATTTTCTTCTAGGTAGACCCTTTGTCTTAGCTTCTGCAACAGTGATGCCTCTTCTGTAGGGTAGGGGGCATATTGAGAGGAGGTTGGTCTAAGGAGTATGGACAACAAGAGGAAACCAACCTTCACATTATTGTCCTGGAGATAAGTGGCGCTCTTGGCATTGCAGAAATTGAAGGACCACCTTCTCCATGGGGTGAATTTAATCCAAATGGACAGGTCTATAATTTGATGCATTAATAAGCAGGGATTTGCCAAACCTTCCCCCCTTGCAGAGAGGCTATGATGGTTTGGCAATGGGTGTTAGATTTGTACTGCTTTCTAGTGGCAACCCGCATTCCAAGCAGAGTACCTAGCAGACAGCCTTAGCAGGTCTGTCGTGCTGCCTCACGAGTGGTCTCTCAAACTTGTCAGTAGCTCAGTTTTATATTTGCCAGGGCAAACCTTGCTGCAACCTTTTGCCACCAACTCTGAAACCAAATGCAGTAGCTATTTTGCCCGTTTCCCCTAGAGTAACAATGGGATGCTCTGATCTTATCAGTAGCCCAGAGTCTCTCATGCCCTTTTCGTTCTCTTCCCCTCCTTCCTTAAAATATCCTTCTCTTCCTAGCATATAATTTTGCAAACTTGTTAACCCTGTTTACCTTGAGGGAGACTTGACACATTTAACCAATCTATTACAAAATCAGTCTTCTAAAGTTTCTTTAGAATGCATTGTTCTGCATATCTACAGTTGTCATTGCCCCCACTGTGGCCCAGGCAAGTCTGTTTTTCCCCTCCTCAGGCACCCCATAAAGAGGCTTCTCTGGCTCTTAGACTTGCAAGCAGATCTTCTTTCTCACCCAAAACTTCAGTCTCCAGCTGACCACTTGCTTTATCCAGTTCCATTAATAACCAAGGATTATTTTCTTGTGAGTCTGCAGTTTGTCTTGTCTGCCTGTCAGAAGCAGCCTACTTTGGAACGTTGGTAGTAGTACTTGGAACAGATTCTGCATTTAGGCTTCTGTACAGATTGTAGACCCCTCCTCTGCCCATGTATCAAAGTTACTAACTTTCAGGGAACTCTGAACAGGGATCTGGTTTCTCCACAGTTAAGTACAGTTAGCTGCTATTTCTAACTATCATCGCAACTTTCAAAATCCTTAATTTGCTTCTCATAAGTTATACCAAGCCTTTGTCAAAGGATTATTTCTGTAATGTCCTCCTGTCAAGGATCTTACTACCCTCTAGTTTTGTCTTAGAGGGTTTAATGTGGCATTCCTCTTTTTCAGATGTAAAATTTCATTCTTGGAGAACTTTTTTTATAGTCGCTATTATTTCTGCCAGGAAAACATCAAAGCTCCATGTTTTTTTTCTCCAGTGTTCCTTATCTTATTTTCCATAAAGATAATCTTTCTGTGGACTAATCAAATTTAGTCCTGAAATGACATCCGAATCTGACTTGAAATCAACCAGTTCAGCTTCTAGTATTTTCCCAATATTTGCTGTAGATCTGAACAGTCAGCTGTGGTTCTATTTCTGTACAACAAAATCTTTTCAGAACGGTTCAAAGTTAATTTCCTTCACCTTAAGTTGTAGAAAAAGGATTGCAAACCATTCATATCCAAATGGTTGTCTGACACACTCATCCAAACCAAAAGCTCATTCCACCCTATCAGTGGCTACTTCCATTGCCTTTTTCAGAAACGCTGTGCTGGAGGAAATATGTACCACAGCTAGATGGTTTACTTTCACATACCTTTGCCAAGAACTATACACTAAATGATATAGCCAGGTCAAGAACTTTCATTTGGAGCTTCTGTTCTGAAAGTTGTCTTGTTTGTGATGCCACTTGGGAAAGAAGATAGCCTGAAATTCTGTCCCAGTAGTCAGATCAGACAGATAGATGAAATAGGATATGAAAGTTGTGTACATGTCCTTTTCATCCTAGTCCATACAACATGACAGTCCAACCCCCCCCAAAGTAATCTGGTTTCTACTTATCAGGATCTGCCTCTGTTGTGAGGAGCAAATGTGATTTGAAGGTAGTGGAGGCATAATGGTATATGTTGAGGGCAAAGTTCAGGAGCTAGATTTAAGCACACTGGCACAGATTGGATCTTGCAAGTGGCTGAAGTCCCCATAGTAATATTGGATGGATTACAGTGAAAAGGATCTAGGCTTATATGTACATCATTTGTTTTCATTAATTTTTTTACCTAAAAACATGCACAAGAATTGTTTCTTGGAGAAACATTTTCTGTCCGTCTTTAGGACAGACTTGACACACATATTTTAAAATGCAAGTGTCAAGTCTCTCTCAAAGCAAGTGTTAAGATGTTAAGTGATACAGGAGTATGTAGTACTGATACAGGAAATGCTGAAGTCTTATTTGGAGGGAGAAGCCTTTAGTGCAGTGTCATTGACTCTGGCTAGCATGTACACCTTTGGCGGTAAGAACCATCTGGTTTCAACAGTTGTTCTCTCAGTAGGTGCTTAGATTCATCTTCCATTGTTAACACTGCACTTTAGCATTAGAGGAAGAGTGGCACATTTCAATTCCGAGGTGCCATCCGTGGGATAAAATGTTAAAGTGACTTACCTTTTTGTCTGAGTTGATAGGCTGATGTTAAGTCACTTGAATTCCCCCACATTTAACTCTGGTAAGTTTCTTCCTCTTGTGGCCAAAGTTCTCAAGGGTTTTCTTAGTACTATAATCATCATTAGATCACTGTTGTAGTGCATAGCTTTACGGACAGTATCCTGCCAAGGATCGAATATCTGGAGGGTATACAAAAGTTTGAGTGACTTCCACTTGTGTCGTATGTCCAAGGAAGCTTGAGGATGTACAAGTATAAAAAAAAGATGTATAGGTACCAAAATTCAGATGTTTCTTGCTGCTGAAGATATAATTCAAATGATCTTTGCATTGTCTTCAGTAGTTTGGTGGTCAGCTTATTTCTTTATTTCTGCATTTAGACAGATAAGTATCCCTTTGGGGATCCCCCCCCCTTTTTTGTGAAACCATTGTAATCTGTTGCTGCTTATGTTTAGAAGAAAAAAAGAATGCCTTTGTGAAAAGCAAATTCCTTTTAGAGATTCCCACACAGCTTGCTTGCTTTGTTTATGGAAGTCACACGATGTCCACTGATGTAATAACTGGGAAAACTATCAGAAGCCAGTTCAGTGGCCGTAACCTTTCTAGAGAACCAATGGCTTAAGGCTCTTGCAAAAACTGCTTTGATATACTCCGGTGCCTGCACCTTGGACAACTCCCACTTCTGGTTCCTAAGAAAAAGACTGTTAGGGTGAAATTGAAGCCACCCCAGGAACCTCTCTTTTTTCCTCCCAGCACTTGATGGATGACACCACTGTAGCCTTATCTGAAGTCCTTGGAATGTCTGTTTCTGTGTCTTCCAGTCCTTGTGGAGCTGCCCCTAGGAATGCTGCTAAGGGTGGAAAGTCTGGAGGATCCCTAGTACTGAATGTAAGGCTACTGCTGAGGAGGGAAATCTGTTTAGTGATTTCAGAAGGGCCAGGTGGTTTCCCTCAAGTGATGGTAAAGAACGAGGCATTAAGCTCTTGTAATGGTCCATACATCTGATACAACTTGGTTTCTTTGTGCACTCCAAAAAAAAAAAAAAAATGAAGTTAAAACAAATAAATGTGCTGAGTAGATGGGATTGAATGAGTATAAAGAGTCAAAGGAGGAATGGTCTTCCTTTGCTGAAGGTCTTTATAAGGCCTTTCAGTTTTTGCAATCTACTGCTTTTAATCTGAAAAAGCTTCCTTGTCTTTTAGAGAGTGACTCCCAGTCTGATGTTAAATATATTGGGCTGGATTATACTTCCCAGGTGTCCTTTTTCTGTCACATTGGAGTCTGTCTGAAGAAAATATTTCTTAATATTCTCTAGTAGAAGAAATTTCATTTTCAGGTGCAATGGGTAGGGTGAAGGACCTCTACCGTTGGGAAAGAAATACCTGAGACTCGAAGAAGATATTGTGGTCTTTTGCAGTAGCGACCCCCTAAACCTTTGGCCATCCCTCCTGTAATTGGTGCTCTTTAAGACCCCTTTGATGCTATATGTACTGTGCATGACATTAAGCTCCTACACCCAAAAACTGTCATGTTTTACAAGGTACCACAGTCAAACAAATCGCTGTTTTGCAATACTCTGGCTAATCCATCTATGATTTCCTTAGCCAAGGATTCTAGATGTTCTTCATCTCACATTGCTGCAGTCCTTACATGGTGTGAGGCAGTCTGTCAGGTCGGCGAAGATAAAAAGTATAAGGCTGGCGTCAGAATCAGGCGCAGGGAGCTGACATCAGGTTAGCAGAAATACAAATGCACATGACCCGGCGTATCCTTCTTCCTTTTTGCAGCGATGTCGATGCAGCAAGCGTGGTAGGGGCAAACTCAAATTCGTTTCAGGCCTTTTTCGGGAGAGTTTCAGACCCGTCTTCGGGTGAGGCAAGTACCCGTTTTCGTAATTTTAGTTTCATTGCCTCAGTTTCCGCGGATGTCAGAAAAAGTGTGAAACCGCTACAGGAGGAAATTTGGCACTTTTCAGGAAAATTTTGTTTAATTACCCAAGACAGATGGGTAGCACGGCGTTGTTGGGTCGTTACGGGTTTGCTCCATACCTTGCCCTCCTTTCAAAAGAGGATAGAGCGTTCCTCCTTGGCAAAGAATAGGCTCGACAATTTCTCTGCTGCTCCAAGTAGGGGGCCATACAACGGTCCCTATGTCAGAAGTGGCCTAGGATTTAAGCCCAGGTTAGTTCTAATTATAGAAAAGAGAACGTGGAGACCAATTTGGATTTATCTATCCTCTCAGGTTATCGGGGGGTCCCAAAGTTCAAAATATTGGCGTTAAAAAGCTGGCACCTCAGGCAGGCAAAGATCACTGGATGGTGACTCTGGATCTCAAGGAGGCCTACCTTCATGTTCCTGGGCTTTCTTCTGCAGGAAGTATCTACGTTTTAGAGGCAGGACTTCTCATTATCAGTTCTCTACACATTGCCCTTTGGCTTATGTACCTAGCTTGCCAAAATACGAAGGTTCTGCGAAGAGTTGATTAGCTTTCTTCCAGGTGAAGAGGAATACAGATCTTGTGGGCCTTGTGGAACCTGGGTTGAGGAAAGGCGAACCAGGCAAGTATTCTGACATATTGATTGACGGTGCTACAACTGACTCTGGGTATTCTGATTCTGAAATCTGTCAGTCTCCTTACTTGCCCTCTCAGGACATGTCTGCTTTCTGAGTGTCTTTTCCAATACTCTTCATTTTTTGAGTGGGATTCCAGGGACTTCTCTGATTTCTTTCTCTTTACTAGAATATTTTTGTCTCTATAAGTCCAGGCCTTGATGAGACCTTCTGTGTTGCCTTGGGGTCTGGAGCTGTGTATTCGGGTGGCTGTGCCAAACTGCATTCTCTGAAGCTACAATGGTATCTCAAAATGTATGGACACAGCACTGCCAAGATATGGACACTGTCATTCAGATAATACCTTACATTCAAGAGTCATTTTGATGGGCTCAAGAATGTCACCTCTGTTGTTGGACTCTGTGGCTTGACCAGGCGGGAGTCAGATTCCTAGCGACAGATGCCTCAGACAAAGCTCTTCTGCTCATCTAAATGGAAAGTAGATGAATTCACAGTTGCCATCTAATTGCATCTACATATCAACCTAAGTCTGATGTAGATGAAACTGTTTGCATTCTTAGCTTTCAGGATTTGCTAATTTCCTACAAAGGTGTTGATTCTAACGAACAACTTCTGGGTCATATGGTTTTGAAACAAAGCAGGGGTGGGAGAACTCATTCTATGGTTCTGTGTTCTTCGCACAGTTTGTGGGGGCTGCTCTGTTTAAAGCTAAATCTACAGGCAAGGACGCTTTTTTTAGATGCAGAACTCCTTAGCACCATATGAGAGGTTACAAATTTAGATGCTTCTTAAAAATTGGATCCTCATGTGTTTCAAGAAGTGATGACAGTGTCATAGGGAACTCCAGACATGAATCTGTTAAACTTCTCCACTGAAGATCCTTCTTATAAGTTTTGCACAAAAAGGTGGAATCCAGCCAGTGAAGGGGTGGCTCTTTCCTTTTCAGGCCTAGATCAGGATGTGTGCGTCTCAGTCTTGCCTCTCCTCCCAAGGGTACTTCAGAGGTCAGAAGAGGGAATGACCTGATGATTTTCAGGCTCAGATTGGCGCCGACAGCATTGGTGCGAAGGTTGAGAAGTCTGATACGGGGCCTCCATTAGAGCCCTTGCAGTTCACCACCTGGGGTCTCAGGAGAGAACAGTCATTTACTTTATGTCAAACTTCACCTTTC
>NC_056741.1:1219532055-1219534555 GCF_019279795.1 Protopterus annectens | reverse complement strand
CTAAATCTCAAGATGCACGCCCTCGAAGCCCTCCTCAGTATGGATAACATCGATGTCTGTGCTGTGACTGAAACCTGGTTCAAGGCTCCTGAGAGCACCCCGGCACTATCGGGTTTTACCTCGTATCATGCGTTCCGGCCCCAAAACCCGGACCGTACCACAAAAGGAGGGGATGTATCCATATTCATCAAGGATACCCACACCTCCAGGCTGGTGGCAACTCATGAAGCATCAGAGACCATTCAGGTGCAATTAACCATAGGCAAAACTGCTCTACAGTTTGTAGCAGGTTACAGGCCACCCTCTCAAACTCAGGAACCCCACACAGCCTTCCTGAAGACATTGGAGAGTATAAATGTCTCTCCAAACACCATCATATTGGGTGACTTCAACTACCCAAACATAGACTGGGAACATTACTCAAGCCCCAATACCCTAGCCCAAAGGTTCCTGGAGTTCATAAACTCAAATGCTATGGAACAACTTGTCACCATTCCCACAAGAGGTGAAAATATACTAGACCTGATCATCACAAACATGGGGACAAAATGCTCCACACGAAGTATATCCCTCATTGGTGAGATCAGACCATAAACTAATCTCACTGGAGATCCACATCCCCCCTCCACCCCCAACAAAAAGCAGCACAGTGAAGAACTTCTCAAAAGCCAACTTCACACTTCTTAAGACTGGTGTGGTATCCTTCAAGGCCCCTGAGCCATTGGAAACCACAACCCACGCTGCTGAATCCCTTACAAATGCCTTCTGTGAGCACCTCCAGGATTGCATGGATCAAGCAATCCCAAATAAAATCAAGACCCTTTCCACCAAAGGCAAGCCCGATCTGGTGGACCCCAGCCATAAACAAACTTTACAACAAGAGGAGAAAGCTACTACAAGATAGAGAAAAATCCCTAAAAGGGAAGACATCTCTGATCAATACTAGTAAACTACGATCACTCATAAAATCATCCAAGGCCAACTTTGAGAGAAAAATCACCAAGGACTCAAAAGACAATCATAAGGCCTTCTTTAGCTATGTTAGAAATCTGGGTGGAAACTCCCAGATATGCTCAGAATTAGTCCAAAATGATACAAAACTCACTGAACCCACAGACATTGCAAACATACTGGTAGACAGGTTCAGTGAAAATTTCTCCCCTCCCTCCCCCCCAAAAGGAGAAATATCTATCCCAGCAGAGTGTAGCCTCCCAATCATCTCAAATGCCCAGGTGAGAGCTGCTCTCTCTAAAGCTAAAAACACAGCATCAATGGGACCGGATGGTGTCCTCAGCTGTGTGCTACACTAACTCAATGAGGAACTAAACCCACACATAAGGCTGCTGTTTAATCTTAGCCTTACCACAGGATATGTACCCAAAGAGTGGCGTATGGCAACTGTGGTCCCACTCCACAAAGGCGGTGTTTCTACGGACCCTGGTAATTACCGCCCCATAAGCTTAACAAGCCTGGTCTGCAAAGCTATGGAGAGGATCATAATGGAACTCATAAATAAAGACATAGGGGACCTACAGACATTGGATCCTACCCAATTCGGCTTTGTCAAGGGCAGATCATGCCTCTTGAACTTGGTCGACTTTTTTGAAAGTCACCAAGGCCATTGATGAGGGTAAGGCAGTTCACACAGCCTACCTTGACCTTGCAAAAGCTTTCGGCACAATATCCCACTCTAGTATCATAGAAAAGCTCACCAGCTTAAATGTAAACCCATATGTCACAAGATGGGTTGCAAACTGGCTCAAGGACAGAACCCACAGGGTTAGAGTTGCTAGTGCCATGTCAGACTCCAAGCCGGTCACAAGCGGTGTCCCACAGGGCTCAGTCCTGGGCCCCCTCTTGTTCGGCATCTACTTTTCAGAAGTGCAGGCAAACCTAGGAGGATTGTGGCTGACAAAGTTTGCAGATGACTGCAAACTGGGAGCCATAGTTGAAAATCCATCAGACACAGATATCCTTCAGAGAGGTCTCATAGAAATGGATAACTGGTGCCAGAGCCATGGCCTTAAGCTAAACGCCAAAAAATGTATAGTCATACCCTTTGGTAAAAACAAGGTAACCCCAAGTTACCACATAGGTGGCAATCCATTAAGCACAGAAGAGGTTATCAGGGACCTGGGGACCCAAGTTGACAGTAACCTTTCTTTTGACACTCACATTGCCAAAGTGGTTAGGAGGACCTTCTACATTGCCCACCTGATTATGAAGGGATTCACATCCAGATCAATGGAGGTCATTGTTCCCCTGTACTCTTCACTTATCAGACCAATGATTGAGTACAATGCCCCATTCGGAATGTATCTTACCCGACACCTGCGGCAATTGGAAAGACCCCAAAAGTTCCTCACCAAAAGGATAGAGGCTCAAAAATATGCCGTATGCTGCCCGACTGAAGAAACTCCAGCTCTATTCAGTCGCATACCGTCTGCTCAGAGGTGACCTGTGCCTGACATACAAGGCCATGTCCAACCCGGAATTAATG
>NC_056741.1:1219497055-1219527055 GCF_019279795.1 Protopterus annectens | reverse complement strand
AAAAGGTCTCCTTAAGCTCTCCTTTGAGGAAGACCTGGCCAGCTTGTCTTCCTCTAAATCGCACGTTTCCAAGAAAGAAAAGACAAAACCTTCTAAGAGGCATTCCCTGGCACCATCTGGTGCATCGGAACCGCCTCCCAAAATTTCCAAACCAGACAAGTCTTTTGCCTCCTCGGCTCCACTGAGTTCGGAACCGATCGAGGGCATAGCTGCTGTGGCTACAGTGTTGGCACCAGGCAGTTCGGAGCCGACCACTGATAGTAGACATCGGAGCCGGTCTAGAGATCCGTTGCCGGTCTCCCCTACATTAATGTCCCCTATATTAGAGGTCTAGATCTCCCACACTGCCTTTCAGATCTTCCAGGAGCCTATCTGAAGATGATGTGGAGAGCGTAGTGCTGAGACTCCTGAATTCATCTGCCTTACCAAAAATGCGGTTTGCTCTGACCCAGTCTGTTCCGGAGACACTTGAGTCTATTATCCCTTCTGTGATTCCTCCGAGCCGTGCTGGGCTTTCAGAGCCTGAGTGCTCTGTACCGCTGGTTGTGGAACCCTCGGTCCAGCTCCTCCTGAGGTTGTCTCTGAGCAGAGTTCCGCTCAGACACCTTCGATGCTGTCCGTGGTGTCTAGGAGCTGAAGCTCCCCAGTCGGCCCCAACACGGATGTCTGGGACAGGACCTCTTTGGTTCAGAGTCTCCCTCTCGGTGCGTCAGCTAGGGTGAGCTTGGACCCATCTGTCTCTGAGCCGATGGCTCTGGATCCGATGGTGTCCTCTGTCTCCTCGCAGCCGGGGAGGTATTCGGAGCCAGAGAGGTCTGCCTTCGAGATGGTGTGCTGTCCCGACCATCAGTTCCACCTAGGGGTACTGACACTTTCTCCTCTGGCACCGGGTTCCATCTCAGCACCTACTCCCTTTCTGTACAGCAGAGACCTGCAGCCTCAGGAGCCTCTGGCTGGTGGCCCTCATTCTTCAGAGACTTCCCCGGAATACCCTTCCGAGGAGCCCCCATGGAAGAGGACATGCAAGAGGAAGCATGTAGACTCCCAGGATGAGTCTCTTCCCTCTGACACTGACCTTGAGAAGTCAGAAGAGTCCCCCAAGTTGTCCTCTGATGTCACCTTTTTGGACATCGTGGAGATCCTCAAGCAGAGGTGCGGCTGGTCTACTGTTACCCTTTCTGATGAGGAGTCGGTGTACCTGACTGTTTTCAGGTCTCCACCTTCAGCTTCTTGGGTTTCTCCACCCTGTGATGAACTTTTAGAGCTAGTTAGTCGAAATGGTGTGGGAGACTCCTGATGCCGTGGAGACAGTCCACAGGAGACCTAATAAATTTCTGTCAGCCCCCAAGGAGAAGGAATTTTTATCAGAGGGTATTCCCGTAGATGCCATGGTGGTGGCGGCGGCCACTAAGAAGGAACTAGCGGAGGCTTCATCTGTCCATTTGCCAAACAAGGAGTCTCGAATGATCAACCGATAGGGAAGTGTATCTTTTCGTCAGTGGCATTCACTCTCAGATCGCTGAACTACCTAACACTTTATAAGGCTTCAGAGAGATCTCCTGAAGGAGTTAGGAGAGACTCTACAAGGTACATCCACTGAAGGAGTCCCTGATGAGGTGTCTGCTCAGTTGTCCATTTTGAATTCCATTGTTAACTCGTCCATTAAGCTGATCTGTTATGCAGCCGATGGAGCGAGCAGGGCAGCGAGTTCAGGAGTTTCCCTAAGGTGGCACTCCTGGATGCGCTTGTGTAATTTTGCGGAGCCGTTCAAGTCTACTTTTACCAACGGCTCTTTTGATGGTTCTTCATTGTTTGGACCCAAGGTAAAAGACGCACTCACTAGGTGTGAGCAAGAAGGGAAAACACTCTCTGTTGCGGGAGTACGTTTTACCGTCCCCTCTAGACCATATCCCAAGTGTCAGAGAGGTGGTAAATGTGGTTCAAGATGTCCCAGAGGTTTTTCCTGGATGCACAGGGTGACTCCTCCTTCAGAGGAGGAGGAGCGAATGGTAGATGTCGCCCTAGAGGCAGGGGCTGAACTTAAAACCAGGGAGGCCGCGATTTGTTTCAAGGCCTGCCCTGTCAGCGCTCCTGATGTGGGGGCCAGACTGTGCTTCTCTGGAGCCAGTCGGAGGTCACATTTCTTTGTATCCAGAGGCCTGGCTAAGTATCACCAGAGACAGATGGGTACAAAGAATTATCACCAGAGGTTACTTCATACCCTTTTCTCTTCCACCTCATGTTCCTAAGAGGATCCCAGTTCCACGTAATCACAGGGATCAAGCAACTGTGGAAGTGAACAAGTTGCTCACAAGCAGAGTCATCCAAACCGTCCCCCCAGACCAAGTAGGGTTCGGGACTTGCTCCAGATTCTTTTTACTGCCAAAATGTACAGGGGACTAGAGGCCCATCTTGGACCTCAGCAAACTAAACGAATCCCCAATGAAGGACAAGTTTCAGATGGTGACACTGCAGTCTATACTCCCTGTATTAGGGAAAGACACTTGGATGTGCTCAATAGACCTCCAAGACACGTACTACCACATAAAAATGGACAGAGCATCGAGGAGCCATCTACGCTTCCGGCTGGGAGCCAGTCACTACCCGTTATGTGCTCTGTCCTTTGGTCTCACCACAGCCCTCAGGGTGTTCACCAAGTGTATGGCGGTAGTGACAGCTCACCTGAGACGTCTAGGATTCCAAGTGTTTCCGTATCTGGACGACTAGCTTCTGACCGCCCCTACCAGGCATCTACTTCTTCAAACCAGAGACGCCACTATCCAACTTTGTGCCAAGTTGGGGATTACTACAAATTGGGTAAAATCTGCTTTATTGCTGTCTCAATTTGTGACTTTTATAGGTGCAGAAATAGACACAGTAGCCATGTTGGCTCGTCTTCCAGTAGAAAGGGCACAGAATCTAGCACAACAAATTCACAGTCTTCTCCCCCTCCGAAAAGTCAAGGCAAAGACTGTACTGAAACTTCTAGGGACCATGTCCTCCACCATATTACTAGTGCCTTTAGCCAGACTACACATGTGGATTCTTCAGTAGCTTTTATCGTCCCAGTGGTCCTTCCAACAACTGCCTCTACTACCACATCCTGTTAAGAGTCTTGCAAGAAGGACCTCCATTGTTGGATCCAGCCCAACCAGTTAACAACAGACACTACATTCCTCCCTCGCCAACATGTTGCCACTGTGACTATGGAAGCCTCACAGATAGTGTGGGGGGAGGGCATTATCTAGGCAGGACTGTCCAAGGCACATGGCAAGATTGAGGCCCACCGGTATATCAGTATCCTAGAGATGAGGGCAGTGCTCCTGGAGTTACAAGCACTCCACGACCTTCTTCCTCTTGGGACGATTGCAATACAGTCAGGACAACATGTCATTAGTATGGTATCTCAACAAACAAGGCGGAACCAGATAATACCCACTCTGTCGAGAGGCCATTCGGGTTTGGAAATGGGCGATTGTCTTCCCGGCGCTTTCTTATGGTGACTCGCATCCCGGGGACAACCACCATGATAGCAGACACTCAGCTGGGCAATCTTGATGCCTCACAAGTGGTCTCTGAAGCAGGAAATAACGGAACAGATTTTCCACAAATGGGGACAGCCTTGCTGAGATCTTTTTGCCAGCCCGATCAACTCCAAATGCAGCAGCTATTTCTCCCTCACCCCCCCCCCCCTCCGGGGGGAAGTCCCCGACAGATGCACTTGTTCATGATTAGCTCCTGAGTCTCCTTTTATGCTTTTCTGCCCTTTCCTGTCATATCCAAGGTTATTCGGAAGGCGAAACTGCTGGAAAGCAAATTGATCCTCATCACTCCTTACTGGCCTCGTCAGGTTTGGTTCCCCTTCCTCGGGCCTCACCTACTTGATGACCCATGGACTCTGTACCCAGTGCCAGATCTATTGACGCACATGTCAGGCTCTCTTCATCCCAGCCTCCACACCCTCAGTTTGACAGCTTGGCTGCTCCAGTTCCATCCCTAGTCAGGCTTCATGATTTCTTACCCTCTGTGACTCCTATTCTTATAGCTTCTCATAAACCCTCCACTAGAAAGTTGTACACCAGTAAATGTAGAAGGTTTTCTATCTGGGCTCAGAAAAGGAACTGCATCTGTTCCGGTGGTATTGGAATTCTTGTTTGAACTTTTTCACCAGGGCTCTACGGCTGCCACAGTTAGGGTTCAGTTGGCAGTAATTTCAGATTTCCATTTGTTTAACAGGAGTCCAATCTGATGTCACATAGGTGTTTGTGTAAGACCTTTTTTAAAGGTGCCACTTTGAGACCTCCCTTTCAGGAACCAGTTGCTTCATGGGATTTGAACTTCATTCTTTCCAAATTAATGTGTTCACCCTTTGAGCCAGCTCATTCGTCTCCTTTGAAATTTCTGTCCTGGAAGACTTTGTTTCTGGTGGCAATCACATCTGCTAGACGAGTTTCAAAGTTACAGGCACTGTCTGTCAAACCATCTTATTTGATTTTTCACAAAGAGAGCGTCTCTTCATACTAATCCATCCTTTGTCCCAAAGGTGTGCTCCCATAACAACTTGAACCAAACTATAGAGCTTCCGGTGTACTTCCCTAATCATTCCAATACAGCAGAATACAGATTCCATCAGGTGGACGTTCACAGATAGTTACGGTTTTATTTACAGTGGACCAAGGAATTCAGGAAGTCAGACCAATTATACGTTTCCTTCTCAGACTCCAGATTAGGTCTCCCAAGTGACCCTCTCTAATGGGATCTCCAGTTATATATCTTACATTTATTCTTCTGCTGGTAAGCCTTTACCTTTCAAAATGAAGGCTCATTCCACGAGATCTGTCTGCTTCTGCAGCCTTTCAAACCAGGGTTCCAGTTGGTAATATCTGTGCAGCAGCAAAATGGGCTACCCCTCCCACATTTATTATTCATTACAAATTGGATTTGACCTCTAGGAGTAGAGCCTCCTTTGGTTCCACGGTACTCAGGAGTATTTTTCCGTAAGCAATCCAAGAAAAAGGTGCTAGGGAGGGTGTCCCATATGTAAGAATGAAGGTGTGATAGGACTACAGAACATAAAGAAGTTATGTACTCAGCATAACGTTCCATGTTTGTAGTCCCATCTCACCCTTCATTCTTACGAACCCACCCTCCTACTCCCATCCTTAAAGGATCTGGAGACAGAAAATTTTTTTCTTAAGTGTAGACCTTTCATTATTGTTCTTTCTGGATAGTTTTTGATGTTTGTGTTTCACTGTTGCAGTCATTACTCTTGGGTTGTCCTGCTGGCAGGGTACCCTCAGTCGGCCAGCATTCCAAAGTCTAGGTCCGGCGTCGGTTGCTGTCGCCTCTTCCCTGACGTCAGAGCACCAGGGGTATAAAAGATGCAGTTGACGCCATTTTCTCCAGTCTTTCTTGCCGTGTGGTGCCCGAAGCAAAAGCAGTTAGCAAGTGCCGGTCAGCAGACTCCTGAGATTTTCAAATCCGAATTTCAGAACCGATGTCTTCATTAAAACTAAGTACCCCATTGCGGAAACTTTTTTCTTGTTCCAGACCGATGTAAGAAAAAGTTAACAATTGTATTTCTTGTGGGAAGCAAATACCTCATAAGGATTTTCACTCTTACTGTATTCCTTGTCTAGGCCCTGATCACAACGTTGCTAGCTATCGCTTTTGTGCTAGATTTAACCAACGCACTATCAAGTGTTTGTTCGATTTTGCATTTCATTACTTTGGCCGAAGATTCAATTATATAATGCCGTCGGACCAGCCGACAACCGGAGTTTACAAAAAATCACAAGGAAAAGGACAAGGATAGGCATCAGAGGTCCAAAACTGACGACGAAGCCTCTATAGGCCAGTCGCCGGTTCTCAGTGAGGCGCTTTCGCAGCCCCTGTCGCCCACTACCTCAGAGCCACAGACCACTACAGACTCCCACGTGGAGCCGACTGGACCTCTGGATACTCAAGGTATTGGACACTCGGAAATGTTCTTTCTGGATAGATTTTGTTCTTCCTCTTTATAGTTAGCAGCAAACAAGATCTGGGGATTGTACTAGTGCACCATGAGTTACCTACCTAGCCGCGAGCCAACTAGAAGACTTTGAGCTTGCAAAAAGGCAGAGTCTGAGCAGAGGTTCGGCTCCGACCCATATGTAAGAATGAAGGGTGAGATGAGCTACAAACATAGAACGTTATGGTGAGTACATAACTTCTTTTTTTGTTGTGCTTGTTGCTGTTTTGTGCTTATCTACAATGTCAAAAGAAGTGCCGAAGCCCTCTGGATTCAAAAAGTGTGACTCTTGCTCCCAGAAAATGTTCCTGACTGACATATTTGTAGTGTTTATTGGCTGCGAGCTGTGCACCTGCAGGACTCTTGTTCCATTTGTCATGCTTTGAGCATCAGAGTCCTACAGGAGCACAAAAACAAACTTGTATTGAGAGGTTTATTAAAAGGTCCCTTTGACACACCAATGGAAGGGAATCGGGTAAATAAATCAGAAAAATCCCCCAAACCGACATCTCCGTCTGTTCTGACCTCGGAGCCGTCGAAGCAGAAAGACAAATCCTCCAGTTTGTTGGATCTGGAACTTCTTGTTCCAACAAGACTTTCTCCTGTGGTTCCGTCAGTGTCTTCGGAGCCGTCTCGGAGTCGAAAAGGATTAGGTCTCCTTTGGAACCAGTGTGGTCCACTCTACAGTCACCACTTTTTCAGTCTGTGGTGGGCAGTTACCTATTGTTCACACACTTATCGGTCGTTCAGGAGCCTATCAGATGATGTGGAGAAGGGTGGTGAAGAGGTTACTCAACACACCAGCTCTCGCCAAAATCTTAAGCACAGCCCTTATGGATGTGGAGCGGGTTACTCTACCCCCACGGATCATCTCTTCCTCTTTCGACTCACCTTAGCTCAGAGCCGGAGTGCATGGAGGTCATTGTGGTGAAACAGTTTGTTCTGAAAACCTCAGGTCTCTCTATTCCGAAACCCGCTCTGATCTCCTCGATACCTCCTATCAAGGGATTTGGGAGCAGACACTCCGTTCCACTCCGAGTGGGGGAGTGGCATTGGACCTTTGTCCAACCCCACTCTCCTTCTTGGAGCTTCGGCGCAGTTGAGCTCTGCTCCCACATCGATCTTGAAGCCATCTCCCTCTGTGTGGGAGAGATATCTCAACTCTTCAGAGCCGGGGACCCTCTCTGGCCAGGATCTTGGTACCTTTGAGGTGATTAGTGTGCTGTCCTCTTAGACAGCTCCTCCATCTGCTCCAGCTGCTCCCTCCCCTATGGAGCCAGTGTCTTCCCTCTCACCACCTCTCCATTCTAAGTGTAGGGAACCAATGCCCCAGGACACTCCATTGGCCAACCCTCCCCCTTCCAAAACCTCCCCAGAGCAGCTCCGTGAGGAGGTCCCTCGGAAGTGGACATGTAAGAAGTATGTGGACTCCTGAGTCCCTGACATTGGACACTGACTTGGAGGACTCTGGTCCCCATGGTCCCCCTCTGAGGGTGTCTTATTCTCTGACATCCTGGAAATCCTCAACAGTGGGGTGGCTGGAAGTCACTGTTCCCTTCTGAAGGAGTGTACCCGGATGCATTCGATTCCTGACCCCTCCACCTCTTGTATGTCTCTGCCCTTTGACCTGCTGCTAGGGGCAGTAATTTGAAAGGCGTGGAGCCTCTCTAGAATTGATGGAACCAGATGTTCATCGTGTTTCACTGTTGCAGTCATTATACTCTGGTTATCCTGCTGGTAGGCTACCCGCAGTCTGCCTGAATTCCAAAGTCCTAGTCCGGCGTCGGTTGCTGTCGCCTCTTCCCTGACGTCAGTGCACCAGGGGTATAAAAGATGCAGCTGACGCCATTTTCTTCAGTCTTTCTTGCCGCACGGTGCCCGAAGCAAAAGCAGTTGGCAAGTGCTGGTCGGCCGACGCCTGAGATTTTTGAAATCTAATTTCAGATCCGAAGTCTTCAATAAAGCTAAGTACCCCATTGGGGAAACTTTTTTTCTTGCTCCAGACCGATGTCAGAAAAAGTTAACAATTGTATTTCTTGTGGGAAGCAAATACCTCATAAGGATTTCCACTCTTACTGTATTCCTTGCCTAGTCCCTGACCACGACGTTGCTAGTTGTCGGTTTTGTGCTAGATTTAGCCAACGCACTATTAAGTGTTGGTACGATTTTGCTTTTCATTAGTTTGGCAGAAGGTTTAATTACATAATGCCATCGGAACAACCGACCGGAATTCATAAAAAACGCAAGGACAAGCATCCGAGGTTCAAAACCGACGAAGCCTCTTCTAGGCCAGTCGCTGCTGCTCAGTGAGGTGCTTTCGCAGCCCCTGACTCCCGCTACCTCAGAGCCACAGGCCACCTCAGACTCCCACGTGGAGACAGCTAAGCCTCTGGAAATTAGTCCCTCAGATGGGTCCGGAGCCGCTGAGCAGGCATCGGCTTCCGAGGGTGTTTTCAGACCTACACAACTTTATATAAAGCCTACTTCAGCATCCAAGGCAAAGTCCAAAACAGTTTTAAAGACAAGGAAAACAGTACAGCATTCTCCAGGACAGACTTCTATGTCTAAAAAAACAGATGCTCAAAATGGACGAAGACCTAATTACTTTGATCAGGGGTTCCCATCCCCCTCCTGATAAGAGGCCTAGGCAAGACACTGAATAGGATTCCTCTGATCAGGTTTCCATTTCCTTTGATTCCTCTTCTGATCAGGGATATTCTGATGTCCTTCAAGGATGCATCTGCAGTCATCACATATGTGTTGTCCTACCTCAGGCAGCCCTTTGGTCGTCCGGATTCCAAAGTCTGGGTCTGGCCTCAGCTGATGTCACACTTTCCCCGCGTCTGGGGTATAAAAGCATCAGCCGACGCCATCTTCCTCAGTCTTTCTTGCCGCGTGGTGCCCGAAGCAGAAGCAGTTTGCAAGTGCCGGTCGGCCAGCTCCTGTGATTCAGCTACCGAAGACTTCGAAAAAGCTAAGTACCCTGTTGGGGACTCTTTCTTGCCTCAGCCGATGTCAGATAAAGTAAATAATTGTTTAACTTGTGGGAAACAAATACCTCATAAGGATTTCCACTCTTACTGCCTCCCTTGCCTAGGCCCAGACCACGACGTCTCGGCCTGCTCAGCCTGTGCTTCCTTCAACCAACGAACTCTTAGACGTCGGTCGGAGTTTGCAGAGGAATTCTTTGGGGCTAGTTTTGCGTACAAGATGCCGTCTGAGATTCTGACTTCGCATTTGGTTAAAAAACGGAAGGACAAGGACCGACACACGCGGGCCGCGGTTTCGGCTGAAACCACGGTCAGGCCTACCGCGAGTGTCTCAGTTTCGGCTGAAACAGAGTCCTTGGTGCTTCCTATTACTGAAACCACTCAACCGACTACCTCTGCCCCGGAGGCCCCGACCGAGTCTGTTATTGAATTACCTACTGAAACCGGTGTCCAGGAAACGTCAGACACCATTCCTTTAGACAAGTCTACTCCTGCACGTGGTGCAGCCAGACCCCCTGCATCCATGTCCGTTAAGGCTTTTTCTAGGGCTAAAGCTGCTAAACTTACTAAAGCTTTGCCTCCCAAGATTTCCTCTCTGGGACCTTCTACTGGCTCACAGATTCTCAGCCTAGCAGAGGATCTTATCTCTTTAATTAGAGGTTCTCAACCTCATCCGGACAGGGGCTCTCAACCACCTCCAGACAAAAGGCCCAGGGTTGAGCCCTCTGACCCCCACTCCTCAGATGAGTCCACGGATGGCTCTGCTTTGTCAGACCCCCAGGAGGAGGCTTATTTGGCCTACGAGGATTCTGATGCTGAAGAATCTATTCCCTCGGTCTCCCCTCCTGAAGAGTTTTCCTTTGGAGAGACACTACACTCTGAGAGAACATATTCAATGGCAGGGTCAGGAATTTTCTGATTCTAGAAAGAGATTAAGGACCTTTTTACATTTACCTCAGCATAGGCCTTTAGCTATACCTCCTGTTTTGAATGTTATTGATGATGTGTACTCTGATGCTAGTACAGCCCCTGACTCTCTCCCTCCGGCTCCTGCCAAACCTGATGGGTACTACAGGGTTCTGGATTCACATCTGCACCTGTACAAGGCCCATTCTGCTGACCCAGAAACAATTTCCCAGGGCCCAAAAGGGGTTGCAGCTGCCACTGCTAAAAATCTTCTACCCTCTGAAAGGGAGTCTAGAGCTTTAGAGAGATGGGGTAAGAAAGTGTATACTTCTGCAACTCTTTCCATGAGGGCATTAAATTGTCAATTTCATATGATTCAGTACCAAGAGTATTTGTTAGATGAATTGCATAAGAAGCTGTCCTCTTCTGAACCCCTTGACCGTAAATCCCTTCAGGATCTGGTACATAACTCACAGCAGGTTAGTAACCATTTTTTGCAGTGTGGTTATAATGCATTGGAAGCTTCATGTAGGTCAGCTATGTCAGGTGCAGTTCTACGTAGGCATGCCTGGCTGAAGGGAACAATCTTTACCAGACCATGTTAAAGCGAAGCTTTTGGATGATCCAATGGAAAAGCAAAAATTATTTGGTTCCACGGCTCAGGGGGTCTTAAAGTTTGAAGAAAAGGCAAAATCTGTACAAACAGTCAAAGACTTTCTGCAAGTACAACCACCGAGATTCAGCAGAAATTGGCCTACTAAGAATTGGTCCTTTCCGGACTCAGACAGATCCCAGAGAGGCAGGAATAGGTGTGCCAGAGGTAGAGGGCAAGCTAGAGGCTCCTACAGAGGCCATCAGTGGCAGCCTCCCAACCAGAGAGGTAGTGCAGGAACAACAACTGCTACACCAGGACAGACTCAATGACTTAATTTTGACCCCGCCGACCAGGGCTCAATTAGAAGCACCTTTGGGCGGAAAGCTTTCTTTATTCCCAAAAAATTGGCACTACATTACAAGAAACACATGGACACTGCAAATAATAGACAAAGGATACAGGTTCCATTTCCACACATTGCCAAAAAGAAAAGGAATGCCAGACCTGCCACCAAATCAGAGGGCAGAGGCTTTGAAGCAAATTACCAAATTACTACAAATTAAAGCCATAGAAAAGGTACCTCTTTCAGAACAAGGCCAAGGATTTTACTCCAGATTATTCCTTGTTCCAAGAAAAGAAAATCAATGGAGGCCTATTCTCGACTTGTCCGCACTGAATACTTACCTCATTGTGCCAAAATTCAAAATGCTGACTCTACAGCAACTTCTTCCCATGCTGGGCAAGGAGTCTTGGCTGGTGACTCTAGATCTCAAGGAGGCATACCTGCATGTCCCTATTCGACAAAGTTGCAGAAGACACCTCAGATTTCTTGCAGGATCAGAGCATTATCAATTCTCAGCATTGCCCTTTGGCTTATCTACTGCGCCCAGAGTATTTACGAAATGCCTGGCATCAGTAATTGCACACTGCAGACTTCAGGGGATTCAAATCTACCCATATCTGGACGACTGCCTTATACAAGCGGACAACAAGAAAATCTTGTTAAAGGACGTGGACTATGCCATCCATTTACTACAGGCCTTGGGATATACAGTCAACATCCAAAAATCAAGACTTGTTCCATCCCAAAGAATAACCTTTTTGGGTGCGGATCTAGACACAACCACCCAAATGGCCTTTCTAACAGAAGAAAAACAAAAACCACTACCGGATTACTTCAAGAATCTGACAAGACAAACTCAGCTGACTGCAAGGAAAATCCTGCAGGCCCTGGGTTACATGGCATCCTGCATACTTCTGATTCCACAAGCTAGGCTGCATATGAGAAAATTACAATGGTACCTAAGGAGTGTATGGACTCAGCACAGTCACAGCTTAGAAACTTTGATCCCACTCATACCTTGCCTTCAAAAGGAATTTCTGTGGTGGGCTCAAGCCTGCCAGTCGAACAGAGGGTTGCCCTTCAGCAAACCAAGAGCCAACCAAACCATCACCACGGACGCTTCAGACAGAGGTTGGGGAGCACACATGGAGGACAAATGTATCCAAGGGCTATGGTCTCAGAGAGCTGCGCATGCACATAAACCAAAAGGAAATGCTGGCAGTGATACACGCAATCGAGGCCTTCAAACCTTTCCTTCATCAAGGCCACCTGCTCATAAGGACAGACAACACCACAGTTATGTGGTACATAAACAAGCAAGGAGGCACGCATTCCTACCCTCTATGCAGACTGGTCATGAATCTATGGGAACTTTGCTTGAAACTCAATATACAACTGCAGTCCCAGTTCGTGCCAGGGAAAGACAACACACTGGCAGACAGCTTAAGCAGAACTACCATGGATGCACATGAATGGATGCTGCACCCAGACATCTTCTTACTCATAACACAATCACGGGGAAGGCCGGAGATAGATCTGTTCGCTTCACCCCACAATCATCAACTGAAGACCTTTTGCTCAAGGACATACCACCCACAAGCATGGAAAGTGGACGCTCTCTCTTTCAGCTGGAAAGCTCTAACAGTCTGTGCCTTCCCACCACTCCCATTAATGACCAAGGTTTTACTGAAGATCAGGGCGGAGCAGCCAAGAGTGATTCTGATAGCTCCAGACTGGCCAAGGCAGCACTGGTACCCACTGTTAAAGAGCATGTCACAGACGAAACCGTGGCCTCTCCCACTATGGCCACTTCTACTGACGCAGAACAATTTCAGGACTCTGCATCCCAACCTGAAAACCTTGCAGCTAACTGCCTGGAGAATACCATGACTCCTCCTCAGAATAGCTTATCCCAGAGATTGAAGGACATCATTATGGAAGCTCGCCGGCCTTCCACAAGGAAGGCACATTCAGCAAAATGGAAAAGATTTCTCACTTGGAACACAACAAAAGGCCTAGATGTGACAGTGATGAGCATGGCACATATACTGGAATACTTGGCAGAATTGTTCCACAATGGCCTGTCTTATTCTTCCATTAAGATACATGCCTCAGCAATTTCAGCAGAATGCAATGTTAATCCACCTGTCTTCTCGCATCCTCTCTTAAGACAGTTTCTGAGAGGAATCAAAAACATCAATCCTCCAAGGAAACCACCTTTATTACCTACTTGGGACCTTAACTTTGTGCTGGAAAAAGTAACACTTCCTCCCTTTGAACCAGCGGCATCGGCGGATATACAGTTTCTGTCTTGGAAAACTGCATTCCTTCTGGCCATAACTTCAGCAAGAAGAGTATCTGAGTTACAAGCTTTAATGGCAGTGCAGCCATTTCTTATTTTCCATCAAGACAGAGTTTCATTGAGAACCAATCCTACTTTTATGCCAAAGGTGGTATCCAGGGTATCCTTGAACCAGGCAGTTCACTTGCCTACATTCTTCCCAAATCCACAAAATAGAGGAGAAACTTCTACACACTCTGGACATACATAGACAATTACGCTACTATTTGGACAGAACTAAAAGTTACAGAAAGACTGACCAATTGTTTGTAGCATATGCTGCTGGGGCACAAGGAAAAGCAATTTCAAAACTGACAATTTCAAAATGGATAGGAAATTGCATTCGTTTTGTTGCTCCTTTCATGGAAAGACTGTTCCTGCAAACATTAGGCCTCATTCCACGATTGCCACAGCCACCACCACAGCCTTCCTAAGAGGGGTGGCTACCAAGGACATTTTAGAAGCTGCCGCATGGAGCTCCGTGCATACATTTGCCAAGCATTACAATTTACCTTTATACTCCAGATCCAGAGCAGGTTTTGCTACTGCAGTCCTGCAGGGTATCTTAACCACACCATCCTTTTCTTAGTACCTCCACCCCCAGATTGGCTATGGTATTCTACCCATATGTGATGACTGCAGATGCATCCTTGAAGGACATAGTACAGTTTTGTACCTACCATAAATGTAGATGTCCGATAGGTATGCATCTGCAGTCAGGTTTACCCTCCCTCCTTCGCCTCTGTGGTATTCCTAGGGTGCTTACCCCTCTTAGCTAGCTGGGGGAATCTATTATGGTGTATTTGTTTGTATATGTATGTGTATATTTTTGCATATGTTTGGAATTTTATTGCATTCCTTCAAATTTAGCCTTCCTAGAGGGCACCTGGCATCTGGGGCAAGAAAAACTGAGGAAAATGGCGTCTGCTGATGCTTTTATACCCCAGACGCTCTGACGTCGGCGAAAGTGCGACATCAGCCGAGGCCAGACCCAGACTTTGGAATCCTGCCGATCGAAGGGCTGCCTGAGGCAGGACAAACCCATATGTGATGACTGCAGATGCATACCTATCAGACATCTACATTTATGGTAGGTACAAAACTGTACTTTCCACTTCCACACTCTGCCAAGGTTAAAAGGAATGCCAAACCTGCCACCAAATCAATGGGCAGACTCAAAAACAAATTACAGCACTCATGACCATGGGAGCTATTCAGAAGGTACCTCCACAGGAACAAGGACAAGGATTTTACTCAAGACTCTTTCTGGTACCCAGAAAAGACAAAGCCTGGAAGCCTATTCTGGATCTTTCATCTCTAAACACTTACCTGGATGTCCTGAAATTCAAAATGTTGACATTACAGCAGCTTCTTCCCATGCTGGGCAAGCAAGCTTGGCTCGTGACTTTGGACCTCAAGGAGGCATACCTGCATGTCCCTATCAGACAAAACTGCAGAAGATGCCACAGATTCAAAGCTGGTCCAATGCATTATCAATTCTCTGCACTGCCCTTTGCCTTACGTACTCCGCCCAGGGTCTTCACAAAGTGCCTGGCACCAGTAATTGCATTTTGCAGACAAAGAGGAATTCAAATTTACCCATACCTGGAGACTGCCTAATTCAAGCAGAGAGCAAAGACATTCTCCTAAAGCATCTGGCGTTTGTAAAAAAGTTAAGTTGCCTGGGGTACACAGTAAACGAAAAGAAATCAAAACTAGTGCCCTCACAAAAGATAATATTCCTGGGTGCCAGCTTGAACACAATGGCCCAGATGGCTTATCTCACGCCAGGCAAGCAAGGACATTTGACTCAATACTTTCAATTGATGGCAACAAAGAGACTACTCCCTGCAAGAAAAATTCTGCAGGCCTTGGGCTACATGGCATCTTGCATACTACTAATTCCATATGCCAGACTGCATATGAGGAAACTACAATGGTACCTAAAGAGTGTATGGTCTCAGCACTGTCAAAGTTTGGAAACAGTTATACCACTAATACCTTTCCTTCAGAAGGAGTTTCGATGGTGGGCTCAAGCTTGTCACCTCAACAAGGGACATCCTTTTACTCAACCCACACCCAGGCAAACACTAACAACAGATGCATTGGATTACGCCTGGGGAGCACACACAGCAGGAAAATGCGTTCAGGGCAGGTGGCCTATAGAACAAAAGCATCTTCACATCAACCAAAAAGAGATGCTAGCTGTAAAAAATGCCCTTGTATCTTTCAAGGACCTGCTACATCCAGGACAACTACTACTAAAGACAGACAACACCACAGTCCTGTGGTACATAAGCAAGCAAGGGGGCACCCATTCATACCCCCTCTGCAGACGAGCAATGACCTTGTGGAACACGGCTATTGGCTATCCTCTACAAGCACAATTCCTGCCAGGAGAGAAAAACGCACTGGCAGATGACTTAAGCAGAAATATCTTGAATCCACACGAATGGGAATTGAATCCACAAATATTCAGAATGATAACACAGAAATGGTGGAGCCCGGACATAGATCTGCTTGCATCACCAAAGAATTGCCAGCTACAGAAATTCTGCACATGGAGTTACCATCCACAAGCATGGAAAGTGGATGCCCTCTCATTCAGCTGGAAAAATCTAACCGTATACGCATTCCCACTACTGCCTCTTCTTCCAAAGGTACTCGCAAAAGCCAGGCAAGAGGGGCCAAAAATGATCCTGATTGCACCAGACTGGCCACACCAGCACTGGTACCCAATCTTAAAAAACTTAGCACAAGGACCACCATGGATTTTGCCTCAAACACCACATCTACTCTCTCAGAACAACAATCAGATTCTCCACAGCCATTACATTAGTCATTACAGCCGAGTGCTCCTCCAGGCGTCAACATTGTTTGTTCCAAAACCATTGCATTTACAAGGTAAAACCATGGTACCTTATTGAACCATATGTTATGGGATATTTTACTCTATAAACATTTGACCTGACCTTTCTTGAGAGAGTTTTGAGAACCTCTGATCTGTTGCTTTGGTTTTTAGAACTCTAAGCCACATTTAAGCCACGCCTACCAAAAGGCTAAAAGGTAGGACCGAGTTAAGGACCTTAAACCTCTCTGCATGGAAGATACCTTAGCAAAGCAAGCAATGCCTCTCTCCAAAGCTGTTATGAATGTCAGTCATCCTGGAAGCCAGAAGGCCTAGTACCAGGAAAGCCTATTCGGATAAATGGAAGAGATTCTGTTCCTGGAATCAGGCTTACAGCCTTGACCCTCTTGTGCCAAACATTCCTCAGATTCTACAATATTTGACTGAGATGCTGGACAAAGGCCTCTCCTTTTCATCCATTAAGATCCATGCCTCTGCCATCTCTGCTCATTACAGCACGGATCCACCAATTTTCTCTAATCCTTTGCTAAAACTACCTCAGAGGGGCAAAAAACATAAGACCACCCCGTAGAGCACCTGCTCCAACTTGGGACCTCAACTTTGTTTTGGAAAAATTAACTTTACCTCCTTTTGAGCCAGCTAGCACAGCAGAATTAAAATACATCTCTTGGAAAACTGCTCTGCTCCTGGCACTTATATCAGCACGAAGAGTTTCAGAATTACAGGCACTAATGGCAGTGGAACCTTTCCTCATTTTCCACCAGGACAGGGTGTCTTTTAAGAACTAACCCTACTTTTTATGCCTAAGGTGGTTTCAAGTGCGTCTCTAAACCAAACTATTCATTTGCCAACTTTTTATCCAAACCACAGAATAAAGGGGAGAAGACTACTGCATTCATTGGACATTCACAGGCAGTTACGCTTCTACTTGGACAAACCAAAGCTTTCGGAAAATCTGAGCAATTATTGGTAGCATATGCTGCAAGAGCACAGGGGAAAGCCATTTCAAAACAAACTATTTCCAAATGGATAGGACATTGTATACATTTCTGCTATACGCACCATGGGAAACCTGTGCCTACCAGCATTAGATCTCACTCCACAAGGGCAACAGCCACATAAACGGCCTACCTCAGAGGTGTACCTACCAAGGATATTTTGGAAGCAGCAACATGGTGCTCTGTGGCTCTGCTCGACAGGGGCACAGGAAAGTAATTTTCTTGGGTGGCGAAAGCCAGGGTACATTTTTGGCTAGGCTTATATAGGCCCGAGGGCCAATAGCTCTAGTACCTACCTATGAACCTATGGAGCTCTGTGCATACCTTCACCAAGCATTACCATCTGCCTCTATACTCCAAATCCAGAGCTGGCTTCGCCTCTGCAGTGCTGCAGGGCCTTATAGCTACCCCTAACGCATTATAGAACCAACCACCCTTCCTCAGCTTTGGGATTCTACCCAAGTGTAATGACTGTAGCAGTGTAACATGATGAACATAGTACAGATGTCCTTCAAGAATGCAACTGCAGTCCTGACATATGGGGTGTCCTGCCTCAGGCAGCCCTTCGGTCGGCCGGATTCCAAAGTCTGGGTCCGGCGTCGGCTGATGTCGCCTCCTCCCCGACGTCAGTGCGGCTGGGGTATAAAGGCATCAGCCGATGCCATCTTCAGTCTTTCTTGCCACGCGGTGTCCGAAGCAGAAGCAGTTCGCAAGTGCCGGTTGGTCAGCTCCTGTGTTTTCAGTTACCGAAGTCATCTAAAAGCTAAGTACCCCGTTGGGGAACATTTTTTCTTGCCTCAGCCAATGTCAGAAAAAATTGAAAAAGTTAATTGTTTGTCTTGTGGTAAACAAATACCTTATAAGGACTTCCATTCTTACTGCCTCCCTTGCCTGGGCCCAGACCACGACGTCTCGGCCTGTGCTGCCTGTGCTTGCTTTAATAAGCGCACTCTCAGGCGCCGGGCAGAATTTGCCTAAGACTTTTTTAGCGAATCCTACGCTTACATCATGCCGTCGGAACAACCGACAGCACAAATTACCAAAAAACGAAAGGACCGGGACCGACATCCTCGGCCTGCGTCATCCACCGATACCACGCCTAAGCCCTCCGCGAGTGCATCGGCCCCTTTGGAAGCGGTAATTCAACCGCTCCAGGCCGACGACACCGCGTTAACACGTTCTTCGGTCCCGGAGATTTCACCGGTGCCGGTTGTTGATTTTCCTCCAGAAACCGAAGCTCTGGATCTACCCGACACCATTCCTGTGGACAAAGTTACCCCTGCACGTGGGGCAGCTAGGCCTCCGGTATCCATGTCCATCAAGGCCTTTGCACGTGCTAAGGCTGCCAGCCAAGCCAAGGCCCATCCTAAAACTACTTCTCAGGTCCCTTCTTCTGACAGACAGATCATGACTCTAGCTGCAGATCTAATCTCTCTTATCAGGGGTTCTCAGCCTCACCCAGACAGAGGTTCTCAGCCGCCTGCAGAAAAAAGGCCTAGAACTGAGCAGGCAGACACCCTCTCTTCAGATGAAGCATCTGGGGATTCAGAGCATTCGGATGTCCAAGAAGAATCCTTCCAGGCCTATGAGGACTCTGATGCTGAGGAATCAATTCCCTCTGCCTCTCCTCCAGAGGATATTTCTTTCGGTGAAGTCCTTCACTCCATGAGAGAACACTTTAAGTGGCAGGGTCAGGAATTTTCTGATTCTAGGAAAAGGCTACGTACCTTCCTGAAGTTACCCCAGCACAGACCTTTAGCTATCCCTCCAGTCTTGGTTGTCCTGGATGATGTATTCTCAGACTCCAGTGCTTCCCCTGATTCTCTCCCTCCTGCTCCTGTCAAGCCAGACAGATATTACAGGGTCCCTGAAACTCACAAGCATCTCTTTAAGGCCCACTCTGTGGATCTAGAAACTATTTCACAGGGCCCCAAAGGAGTGGCTGCTTCCTCGGCCAAAAACCCTCTGCCAGCAGACAGGGAAGCTAGGTCCCTGGTGAGATGGGGCAAAAAGGTTTATACCTCTTCCACCCTTGCCATGAGGTCACTTAACTGCCTTTTTCATATGTTTCAGTACCAGGATTACTTAATGGATGATTTGCAGAAAAAGCTAGCCTCTTCTGAGCCTATTGATAGAAAGGCATTACAGGATTTGGTTCATAACACTCAGCAGGTTAGCAATCTTTTTCTTCAGTGTGGTTATAGGTTCATAGGTTTATACTAGGCTATCTGCCCTAAGGCATTTATAAGCCTAGCCCAAAGTTTTGTGGCTTACGCCACCCCTTATATGAAAAAATACTGTACCCATTAGTTTGTTGTGCCTCTGTCTAGCAGTGACACAGAGATGATTCCCGGGGTAAACCTACGATCTCCCATCCACAGGTCAAGATTTCTCTTGGCCAGCGAGGTGCTCTGCCTCACATGGACCGGGATTTTATTCCACAGCATAGGGAGTCTGAGTGATAAATCTATCCCTCCAGCACGTCCTATTTATATCCGTGCTAAGGTTTAAGTCGCTTGCTCTAGTGGTTTTGGTGGATTTGGATTTTTTGAGGTGGAGCATGTCCATTAATTCCGGGTTGGACATGGCCTTGTATGTCAGGCACATGTCACCTCTGAGCAGACGGTATGCGACTGAATAGAGCTGGAGTTTCTTCAGTCTGGCAGCATATGACAGATTTTGGAGTCCCTTTATCCTTTTGGTGAGGAACTTTTTGGGGTCTCTCCAATTGCTGCAGATGTCAGGTGAGATGCATCCCGAATGGGGCATTGTACTCTATCATTGGTCTGATAAGTGAAGAGTACAAGGGAACAATGACCTCACTAGATCTGGATGTGAATCACTTCATGATCAGGTGGGCAATGTAGAAGGTCTTTCTAACCACTTTAGCAACGTGAGTGTCAAAAGAAAGGCCACTGTCAACCTGGGTCCCCAGGTCCCTGATAACCTCTTCTGTGCTTAGTGGATTGCCACCTATATGGTAGCTTGGGGTTACCTTGTTTTTCCAGAAGGGTATGACTATACATTTTTTGGCATTTAACTTCAGGCCATGGCTCTGGCACCAGCTATCTGTTTCCGTGAGTCCCTTCTGAAGGATATCCGTGTCCGATGCACTTTCCACTATGGCGCCCAGTTTGCAGTTGTCTGCAAACTTTGTCAGCCAAAGTCCTCCCATGTTGGCCTGTACTTCTGAGAAGTAGATGCCGAACAATAGGGGGCCAAGGACCGAGCCCTTTTGGACACCACTTGTGACTGGCTTGGAGTCTGACATAGTGCCAACAACTCTAACCCTGTGGGTTCTGTCCTTAAGCCAGTTTGCAACCCATCTTGTGACATATGAGTTTACATTTAAGCTGGTAAGTTTTTCTACAATACCCGAGTGGGGTATTGTGTCGAAAGCCTTTGCAAGGTCAAGGTAGGCTGTATGGACTGCCTTTCCCTCATCAATGGCCTTGGTGACTGTTTCGAAGAAGTCAACCAAGTTCAAAAGGCATGATCTGCCCTTGACGAAGCCAAACTGGGTCGGGTCCAATGTCTGCAAGTCCCCTATATCTTTGTTTATGAGCTCCATTATGATCCTCTCCATAGCTTTGCAGACTAGACTTGTTAATCTTATGGGGCGGTAATTACCAGGGTCCGTAGAGGCACTGCCTTTGTGGAGTGGGACCACAGTTGCCGTATGCATTGGAAGCTTCATGTAGGGCAGCTATGACAGGGGCCGTTATCCATAGACATGCTTGGTTGAAAGAACAGCCACTGCCGGATCATGTTAAAGTAAAGCTCCTGGATGCACCTCTGGAAAAACAGAAGCTTTTTGGTGCTAATGCTCAGGATGTGTTAAAGTCTATTGAGGAAAAGGCAAAATCAGTACAGACAGTCAAGGATATCCTCCAGGTTCAGCCACCCAGATTCAGCAGGAATTGGCCTTCTAAGAATTGGTCCTTTCCAGACTCTGACAAGTTTCAAAGGGGAAAAAACAGGCGTGCACGAGGAAAAGGGCAATACCGAGGCTCCTACAGGGGCTGCCAATGGCAACCACAAAATCAGAGAAGTGGCACAGGCAGTTCACCTGCACCACAGGGACAATCACAATGACTTACCTTTCAACCCACCTACCAAGGCTCAAAGAGAAGCACCTCTAGGCGGAAAATTATCTTTATTCTCAAAAAACTGGCACATTATAACAAAGGACAAATGGATTCTGGACATAATAAACAAAGGTTACAGGTTCCACTTCCATACCTTACCAACGGGACAAGGCATGCCAAACCTGCCACAAAATCAAAGGGCAGAGGCACTCATAGAAGTTTCAAAGCTGTTACAAATAAAAGCAATAGAGAAGGTTCCTCCTCAGGAACAAGGCCAGGGATTTTATTCAAGACTGTTCCTTGTTCCAAGAAAAGAAAAACAATGGAGGCCTATATTGGACTTGTCCGTTCTAAACACTTTTCTCATGGTGCCAAAATTCAAGATGCTGACGTTGCAGCAACTTCTTCCCATGCTGGGCAAGGGGGTCTTGGCTGGTTACTCTGGACCTCAAGGAGGCATACCTGCATGTCCCTATCAGACACAGTTGCAGAAGATACCTCAGATTTCTTGCAGGAACAGAACACTATCAATTCTCAGCATTGCCGTTTGGCTCATCTACTGCGCCCAGAGTATTCACGAAATGCCTGGCATTAGTAGTTGCACATTGCAGACTCCAGAGGATTCAAATATACCCTTACCTGGACGACTGCCTCATACAAGCAGACAGCAAACAAACCCTGACAAAAAACTTGGATTATGTCATTCAGTTGCTACAGGCTTTGGGATACACAGTCAACATTCAAAAATCAAGACTACTGCCATCCCAAGAGATTATTTTTCTAGGAGCAAAGCTGGACACACAACTACAAATGGCTTTCCTCACAGAGGAGAGAAACAAGAGCATTTAACAGATTACTTCAAAAGCCTAGCAAAACTAACCCACCTGACCGCAAGGAAGACCCTGCAGGCCCTGGGGTTCATGGCATCTTGCATTCTTCTAATCCCTCTGCAAGGCTACACATGAGAAAGCTGCAATGGTAACTAAAGAGTTTGTGGTCTCAACACAGCCACAACCTAGAAGACGTAATACCACTCATTCCATGCCTGCAAAGGGAATTCTTGTGGTGGGCTCAAGCAAGTCATTTAAACGAAGGCATGCCTTTCAACAAAGCTCCAACAAGTCAAACCATTACAACAGACGCCTCAGACCATGGATGGGGGGCACACATGGAGGGCAGATGCATTCAAGGGCAATGGACTCCCATGGAAATGCATCAGCACATAAATCAAAAAGAGATGTTGGCAGTGATACATGCAGTAGAAGCCTTTGGAAAATCTCTTCAGCAAGGTCATCTGCTAATAAGGACAGACAACACCACTGTCATGTGGTACATAAACAAACAAGGGGGCACTCATTCCTACCCCCTCTGCAGATTAACAATGACTCTTTGGGAAAAGTCCCTGAAACTGAACATCCACTTGCAATCCCAGTTTGTTCCGGGCAAGGACAATGTACTGGAAGACAGGTTGAGCCGAAATTTTTTGGATCCACACGAATGGATGCTACACCCACGCATTTTCTCACAAATAACTGCATGGGGAAGACCAGACATAGATCTCTTTGCTTCTCATCTCAATCATCACCTGGAAAGATTCTGCACAAGGACACACCATCCTCTAGCCAGGAGAACGGATGCTCTATCCTTCAGCTGGAATACCCTAACAATTTATGCATTCCCTCCTCTACCTTTACTCACCAAAGTGTTACTGAAGATCAAAGCAGAACAACCAAAAGGAATCTTGATAGCTCCAGACTGGCCAAGGCAGCACTGGTATCCATTGCTACTGAGCATAACTCACACCAAACTGTGGCCCTTGCCTCAATGGCCTCTGCTCCTGACTTAGCACAATTACAGGACTGTTCATCAGAACCTGCAAACTTTGAGGCTGACAGCTTGGAGGGTTCCATGACTGTGACCCATGACTCCCTCTCCGAAAAAGTTCAGGAAATTTTGCTGGAGGCACGCAGACCTTCCACCACAAAAACCTATTCGGCAAAATGGAAGAGATTCATCATCTGGAATGCCAACAAGGGCCAGGATGCTTCACTGATGAACATACCTCAAATTTTAGAATACTTGGCAGAAATGTCTCATAGTGGCCTCTCATACTCTTCCATCAAAATCCACGCTTCAGCTATCTCAGCACATTACAACTGTGACCCACCTGTGTTTTCACATCCTTTGCTAAGACAGTTTCTAAGAGGGATAAAGAATATCAAACCTCCCAGAAAACCACCAGTTCCTGCATGGGACCTCAATTACGTCTTGGAAAAATTAACTCTTCCTCCTTTTGAACCAGCAGCATCTTCAGAAATGCAATTTCTCTCTTGGAAAACGGTTTTCCTGTTGGCAGTCACCTCAGCAAGAAGAGTCTCTGAGATACAGGCCCTCATGGCAGTGCCTCCTTTTCTCATTTTTCATCAGGACAGAGTTTCTCTAAGGACCAATCCTTCATTCATGCCTAAGGTGATATCCAGAGTGTCTCTAAATCAAGCAATCCACCTGCCTACTTTCTTTCCTAATCCTCAAAATAAAGGGGAAAAGCTGCTGCATACTTTGGACATACACAGACAACTATGCAACTACTTGGACAGAACAAAGGCCACCAGGAAGTCTGACCAACTGTTTGTAACCTATGCTGCTGGAGCGCAAGGAAAAGCAGTCTCCAAACAAACAATTTCAAAATGGATTGGACACTGCATCAGATTCTGTTACTCTTTCCATGGAAAAAGTGTGCCAGCCAATATTAGACCACACTCCACCAGAGCTATGGCCACATCCACAGCCTTTCTAATAGGAGTGGCTACAAAAGACATTCTAGAGGCTGCTACATGGAGCACCGTGCATACATTTACCAAACACTACAACCTGCCTTTATACTCCAGATCCCGAGCAGGCTTTGCTTCGGCAGTCCTGCAGGGCCTTCTAGCTACACCATCTCTTGCTTAGATCCTACCACTCCCAGCTTGGCTATGGTATTCAACCCATATGTCAGGACTGCAGTTGCATTATTGAAGGACTTAGTACAGTTTTGTACCTACCATAAATGCAGATGTCCGATAGATATGCAACTGCAGTCAGGTTTTCCCTCCCTCCTACCCCTTTGTTTATCCCCTTGGGTCCATTCACCCCTTTCCTATTAGCTGGGGTTATCTGTTTATTACTGTTGTGCATGTCTGGATTTTCTGTTTATCCATTCACAAAATTTAGCCTTCCTTGGAGGGCACCTGGCATCTGGGGCAAGAAACACTGAAGAAGATGGCGTCGGCTGATGCCTTTATACCCCAGCCGCTCTGACGTTGGGGAGGAGGCGACATCAGTCGACGCCGGACCCAGACGTTGGAATCCGGCTGACCGAAGGGCTGCCTGAGGCAGGACAACCCATATGTGATTACTGCAGCTGTATTAGCACTCGAACATCTACATTTATGGTAGGTACAAAACTGTACTTTTTGTACCTACCATAAATGTAGATGTTCGAGTGTTGACACTGCTGCAGTCCGGGTTACCCTCCCTCCATCCCCTCTTCTTTGCTATTTTGTACCGTGGTCTGCTACCCTTTACTACTTTTGGGGGGGTATTTGCTGGTAACTGAAAGTTTTTGTTTGCTTTTCTTTGTTTTATTAGCAATTTGAATTGCCTACCTATTTGGGGGCACCTGACATCTGTGGCAAGAAAAACTGAAGAAAATGGCGTCGGCTGCATCTTATATACCCCTGACGGGGAGGAGGTGACAGCAACCGACGCCGGACCAAGGCTTTGGAACTCTGGCCGACTGGGGAACCGCCTGACGGCAGGATAACCCAAGTGTAATGACTGCAGCAGTGTCAACACTCTAACATCTACATTTATGGTTGGTACAAAACTGTACTTTTCTCCTGCTACAACTTTAGTCTGTTCCCACTTACCCCAGTTGCTGTATTCTTATTCCTGTTCCCCTGCCAGATGTGAAAAACTGCTTGTATGCTTTCAGAAAACATTAAATTTTAACCCTAAGAAAAAGTGCACTGGCTACCTTTAAATAAAACTAAACCGTGCACTGTTCTATTAAATGCGCTTAAAGTATTAAAACTGCTGGGTAGGCTATTGTCTCATTCACTTCTCTTAATTTCATACTTTACTTTTCACTTCACTTAACTGCGTGTCATTGTTCCTTTAAATTTTGCATTTTCCTCAGCAAAGAACGCCCAGAACTCAGTATTAATTGCTTATAGCTGCATACACCTGCAGCTGATCTCCATGTAGAGGTTGTCAGCAGTGAGAGGAAAAAATACACCAACAACTTTGCAGATTCATAAAAGAATCTTTGTAAATTTCACTCAGAACAGAATGTACATAATTTCCCATCCAGCTACCTTTAGCTGCAGGCATATTTTTTCACTGACGACATTTGCTAATGGGTGAGGTGGGGGGGGGGCTGATATTTTTCTTTGCAGTTGCAAGAAACTTAACATTGTTCACAACTTTCATCGATGTCCTTCAAGAATGCAAATGCAGTCCTTACATATGGGTTGTCCTGCCTCAGGCACCCCTTCAGTCGGCCGGATTCCAATGTCTGGGTCCGGCGTCGGCTGATGTCGCCTCTTCCCCGACGTCAGAGCGGCTGGGGTATAAAAGCATCAGCCGACGCCATCTTCTTCAGTCTTTCTTGCCGCGCGGTGCCCGAAGCAGAAGCAGTTCGCAAGTGCCAGTCGGCCAGCTCATGTGTTTTCAGTTACCGAAGTCATCAAAAAGCTAAGTATCCCCGTTGGGGAACCTTTTCTTGCCTCAGCCGATGTCAGTTAAAACTGTAAAAGTTAATAACTGTTTGTCTTGTGGTAAACAAATACCTCATAAGGACTTCCATTCTTACTGCCTCCCCTGCCTTGGCCCAGACCATGACGTTGCGGCCTGTGCTTGCTTCAATAAGCGCACACTCAGGCGCCGGGCAGAATTTGCTGAAGATTTTTTTGGGGAAAATTATTCCTATGTCATGCCATCGGAAACACCGACAACACATATTTCCAAAAAACGGAAGGACCGGGACCGACATTCTCGGCCCGCGACATCCACCGACACGTCAAAACCTACCGCGATTGCATCGGTCTCTTTGGAGGTGGTAATTCAACCGCTCCAGACCGACACCGCTTTACCGCACACTTCGGCCCCACAGGCTTCCTTGGTGCCGGTTGTTGTTTTTCCTCCTGAAACCGAAACCCAAGATTTGCCTGACACCATACCGGTGGACACAGTTACTCCTGCACGTGGGGCAGCTAGGCCTCTGGTGTCTGTCCATCAAGGCCTACACACGTGCTAAGGCTGCCAGCCAGGCTAAGTCTCACCCTCCTAAATCTTTTTCACAGGGCCCCACTTCAGATAAACCGATCATGACTTTAGCTGCAGATCTAATTTCCTTAATCAGAGGCGCTCAGGCTCACCCAGACAGAGGTTCTCAGCCGCCTGCAGACAAAAGGCCTAGGGTTGAGCAGACAGATACCGTTTCCTCGGAAGAAGCCTCTGGTGACTCAGACCATTCAGATTCCCAGGAAGAATCCTTCCAGGCCTACGAGGATTCTGATGCTGATGAATCTATTCCCTCTGCCTCTCCTCCTGAGGTTATTTCTTTTGGGGAAATTCTCCACTCCATGAGAGAGCACTTTCAGTGGCAGGGCCAGGATTTCTCCGACTCCAGGAAAAGGCTTCATACTTTCCTTAAGCTACCCCAGCACAGGCCTTTAGCTATTCCTCCAGTATTAGATGTATTGGATGATGTGTACTCAGACTCGAGGGCTTCTCCTGATTCTCTCCCTCCTGCTCCTGTCAAGCCAGACAGATATTACAGGGTTCCTGAAACTCATAAGCATCTCTTTAAGGCCCATTCTGTTGATCTAGAAACTATTTCCCAGGGGCCCAAAGGAGTGGCCACTTCCACGGCCAAAAATCCTTTGCCCGCAGACAGGGAATCTAGGTCCCTGGAGAGGTGGGGCAAAAAAGTTTATACCTCAACCACCCTTGCCATGAGGGCACTTAACTGTCTTTTTCATACGTTTCAGTACCAGGATTTTTTGATGGATTTACAGAAAAAGTTAGCCTCTCCTGAGCCTTTAGATAGAAAGGCCTTGCAGGATTTGGTTCATAATACCCAGCAGGTTAGCAATCATTTTCTTCAGTGTGGTTATGATGCATTGGAAGCTTCATGTAGGGCAGCTATGACGGGCAGTCATACGTAGACATGCTTGGTTGAAAGAACAGGCACTGCCAGATCATGTTAAAGTAATGCTTCTAGATGCACCTCTGGAAAAACACAAGCTATTTGATGCTAATGCTCAGGATGTGTTGAAATCAATTGAGGAAAAGGCTAAATCAGTACAAACAGTCAAAGATTTCCTCCAGGTTCAGCCACCAAGGTTCAGCAGGAATTGGCCTTCGAAGAATTGGTCCTTTCCAGACACTGACAAGTTCTAAAGGGGAAAAAACAGGCGTGCTCGAGGTAGAGGGCAATACCGAGGCTCCTACAGGGGCCGCCAATGGCAACCGACTAATCAGAGAAGTGGCGCAGGGGCATCTACTGCTCCACAGGGACAATCACAATGACTTGACTTTGACACCGCTGACCAAGGCTCAAAGAAAAGCACCTTTAGGCGGAAAATTATCCTTATTCTCAAAAAATTGGCACGTTTTAACAAAGGACAAATGGATTCTGGACATAATAGACAAAGGTTACAGGTTCCACTTCCATACCTTACCAACAAGACAAGGCATGCCAAACCTGCCACAAAATCAAAGGGCAGAGGCACTCAGAAAATTTTCAAAGTTGCTAAAAATCAAAGCAATAGAAAAGGTTCCTCCTCAGGAACAAGGCCAGGGATTCTACTCAAGACTATTCCTTGTTCCAAGAAAAGAAAAGCAATGGAGACCTACACTGGACTTGTCCGCTCTAAACACTTTTCTCATTGTGCCAAAATTCAAAATGCTGACGTTACAGCAACTTCTTCCCATGCTGGGCAAGTGGTCTTGGCTGGTTACTCTGGACCTTAAGGAGGCATACCTGCATGTCCCAATCAGACACAGTTGCAGAAGATACCTCAGATTTCTTGCAGGGTCAGAGCATTATGAATTCTCAGCATTGCCTTTTGGCTTATCTACTGCGCCCAGAGTATTCACGAATTGCCTGGCATCAGTAATTGTACACTGCAGACTCCAGGGGATGCAAATATACCCTTACCTGGACGACTGCCTTATACAATTGGTCAGCAAGCAAGCCTTGATAAGAAACTTGAACTATGTCATTCGCTTACTACAGGCTTTGGGATACACAGTCAACATTCAAAAATCAAGACTACTGCCATTCCAACAAATAATTTTTCTAGGAGCCAAATTGGACACAAACTCACAAATGGCTTTCCTCACAGAAGAAAAACAAGAACAATTACCAGATTACTTCAAAAGCCTAGCAAAGCACACCCAGATGACTGCAAGGCAAATCCTGCAGGCCCTGGGTTTCATGACATGTTGCATTCTTCTGATTCCACTGGCAAGACTACACATGAGAAAACTACAATGGTACCTAAAGAGTTTATGGTCTCAGCACAGCCACAACTTAGAAGCAATTATTCCACTCATTCCATGTCTCCAAAAGGAATTTTTGTGGTGGGCACAAGCAAGCCAGCTAAACAAAGACATGTCTTTCAACAAACCTCAAACAAGCCAAACCATTACAACAGATGCTTCAGATCATGGATGGGGGGCACACATGGAGGGCAGATGCATGCAAGGGCATTGGGCACCCCAGGAAGTGCATCTACACATCAATCAAAAAGAGATGTTGGCAGTGATTCATTCTATCGAGGCCTTCGGAAAATTTCTTCAGCAAGGTCAACTTCTAATAAAGACAGACAACACCACTGTTATGTGGTACATAAACAGGGAGGCACTCATTCGTACCCCCTCTGCAGGCTAACAATGACTCTTTGGGAAAAGTCCCTGAAACTGAACATACAGTTGCAATCCCAGTTTGTTCCAGGCAAGGACAATGTTCTAGCGGACAGTCTGAGCAGAAACATCTTGGACCCGCACGAATGGATGTTGCATCCAGACATTTTTTCACAAATAACTCATGCATGGGGGAGACCGGACATAGATCTCTTTGCCTCACACCTCAATCATCATCTGAAGAAGTTCTGCTCGAGGACACACCATCCTCGAGCCTGGAGAATGGATGCACTCTCCTTCAGCTGGAACTCTCTAACAATCTATGCATTCCCACCTATACCATTAATGACCAAGGTGTTACTGAAAATCAAAGCAGAACAACCGAAAGGCATTTTGATAGCTCCAGACTGGCCAAGACAGCACTGGTATCCATTACTAAGGAGCATAACTCGCACCAAGCCGTGGCCTTTGCCTCAATGGCCTCTACTTCTGACTCAGCACAATTACAGGACGGTTCATCCCAACCTGCAAACATTGCAGCTGACAGCCTGGAGGGTACCATGACTTCTCCCCATATCTCTCTCTCTCTCTCTCTCTCTCTCTCTCTCTCTCTCCCCAAGAAAGTTCAAGAGATCTTACTGGAAGCACGCAGACCTTCCACCAGAAAGACTTAATCAGCCAAATGGAAGAGATTCAGCATCTGGAATGTCAACAAGGGTCAGGATGCATCAGTAATGAGCATCCCACAGATACTAGAATACTTGGCAGAAATGCTACATAATGGCCTTTCATATTCTTCTATAAAAATACATGCTTCAGCAATTTCAGCAAAATACAACAGTGATCCACCTGTGTTTTCACATCCTTTGCTAAGACAGTTGGGATAAAGAATATCAAACCTCCCAGAAAACCACCAGTGCCTGCATGGGACCTCAACTTCGTGTTG
>NC_056741.1:1219447055-1219492055 GCF_019279795.1 Protopterus annectens | reverse complement strand
GTGCAAACACTTCCAAGCAAAAATCTTAAAGCTTCTAGATTTCTTTTTTGCATACCTAGGTACTATATGTCCTGCCATTGTTTCTTTGTGAATTGCTTGTCCCAATCTTTTCTAACCTACCCCGATATTTTGTATGTCCTAGTTATCTCTTTTTAACAGCTGCTTCTGTTCTAGATTTAACTACAAACTCTTACCAGTGCAGGTTTTTCAGATGTTCTTCGTGTTTCACTGTTGCAGTCATTACATTTGAGTAATCTGCTGGCAGGTTGCCCTCAGTTGGCGTGAATTCCAACGTCTTGGGTCCTGTGTCGGTTGCTTTCTTCTCTTCCATAACGTCAGGTCGTCAGGGGTATAAAACATGCAGCTGACGCCATTTTCTTTAATCTTTCTTGCTGCACGGTGCTCGAACGAGAAGCATTTCGCAAGTGCCGGTCGGCCGACTACTGAAATATTTGAGTTTCAGAACCAAAGTCTTCACTAAAGCTAAGTACCCCATTGGGGAAACTTTTTTCTTGCTTTTTTCCGATGTCAGAAAAAGTTAATAATTGTATTACTTGTGGGAAGCAAATACCTCATAAGGATTTCCATTTATACTGTATTCCTTGCCTAGGCCCTGAACACAACGTTGCCTGGCTGTCTGTTTTGTGCTAGATTTAACCAACGCACTATTAAGCATCTGTATATTTTTGCATCAAAGTATTTTGGAAACAGATTTAACTACCCAGAAATGTCGTCTGATAGCAGTCAGACTACCGGAGTACGTAAAAAAATGCAAAGAAAAGGACCGAGAAAGGCAGTAGAGATCTAAAACAGGCGAAGCTTCTAAGCCAGTCTCCGGTTCGCCGGTACTCTGAGGCGCTTTCGCAGCCCCTGATACCCGCTACCTTAGAGTCGCAGGCCTCTACCGACACACATGTGGAGTCCGGCATGCTGCAAGATACTCAAGGTATTTGACCAACGGATGTATCTCCCTCGGATGAGTCCGGAGCCGATGAGCAGGCACTGGCTTCTGCGGGTGTATTCAGTCCTCAACATTTGTACATCAAACTGTTGACAGCTGCAAAACCAAAGACAAAAGCAAGTTCTAAACCTAAAAAACACATGAGCCACGTGCACAGGCCTCTATGCCTAGAAGACAGATTATCAAAATGGCTGAAGACCTTATTACCTTGATCAGGGGTACCCATCCCCCGCCAGATGAGGCCTAGGCAAGACACTAATTATGAATCTTCAGATCAGGTGTCTATTTCTTCCGATTCCTCTTCTGAGCAGGAATTTATCTATACCTCCCTATGAGGATTCTGATGCTGAGGAGTCTATTCCATCTGCATCTCCTCCTGAGGATTATTCATTTGGAGAAACCTTGCATACTTTGAGGGAGCATTTTCACTGGGAGAGTCAGAACTTCTCAGAATCAAGAGGCTCGGGGATTTACTTCTCCCTCAGCACAAGCCCTTTAGCCATTCCCCCTGTTTTTAGACATTGTGGATGATGTGTTTTCGGAGTCAAGCTTGCCCCCTGACTCCTTACCACTGGCTCCCAGTCAGCCTGACCGATATTAGAGTCCCCGACTCACATAAACTTTTATTTAGAAACCCTGCTGCTGATCCTGAAACTATTTCACAGGGTCCAAAGGGAGTTAAGGCCTCAACATCAAAAAACCCTACCCCCTCTGACAGAGATTCTAGGGCACTGGACAGATGGGGGGGGGGGGTTTATACATCTGCAGCCTTGGCAATCATGGCCTTAAATTGTCAATTTCATATGCTTAAGTACCAGCAGCATATTATGGGATTGCTGAAAAAGAAAATGTTGATTTCAGAATGTGCAGAAAATAAAGAATTGCAGGAATTATTGCATGCAGAGGAACAAGTTGGAAAGCATACTTTGCAATGTGGTTTTGATTCTTTAGAGGCCTCCTGCACGGCCGCAGTTACTGGATCTGTGATTAGGAGGCATGCCTGGTTAAAGGACCAAAATTTGCCTGATCATGTTAAAGCTAAATTGCTAGATGCACCTTTACAGCATGATTCTCTGTTTGGTATGGCAGAAGAGGCTTTAAAGAAAATGGAAGACAAAGCTAAGTCTATGCAAACTGTTAACTATTTCTTACAAGTGCAGCCACCAAGATTCAGTAGACACTGGCCTACAAAAAATTGGTCCTTTCCTGTGTCGGACAAAGCTCAAAGGGGCAAATCCAGACACCCTAAGGGTTCCAGGTACCAGGCTCAAGACTCATACAGGTCAAAGCAATGGGGCACATCCACCTCCAAATCTGGAAGAGATAAAGCGCAAACCTGCAGAAAGCAATCACAATTACTTCCCTCTGCCTACATCAAGCACTTATCTTTTGACAGCACCCATAGGGGGAAAATTAGCACTTTTTGCTCAAAATTGGCATTTAATAACCCAGGACAAGTGGGTACTAAACATCGTATCACAGGGATACAGATTCCTTTTCCACACTCTGCCAGTGACAGATGGTTGGCCACATCTGCCAAAAAATCAATGGGCAGAGGCACAGAAACTGGTTACGTCCCTCATGGATATGGGGCCCATTCAGACAGTACCAGAACAGGAAAAAGGACAAGGTTTTTACTCATGACTGTTCTTGGTACCCAGAAAGGACAAGGCCTGGCTGCCAATACTGGATTTATCGATTTTTGAACACATACCTAGACATTCCAAACTTCAAAATGCTGACTCTGCAGCAGCTTCTGCCCATGCAGGACAAGAATGCTTGGCTGGTGACTTTAGACCTAAAAGAGGCATACCTGCATGTTCCAATAAGACAAGTTGTGCAGAAGATACCTCGGATTCAAGGCTGGCTCAATGCATTACCAATTCTCTGCACTGCCCTTTGGCTTATCTACTGCACCCAGGGTCTTTACAAAGTGCCTGGCACCAGTAACTGCATTTTGCAGACAAAGTAGTATTCAAATATATCCTTAGTTGGACGACTCTGTCATTCAAGCAGAGAGCGAGGACGCTCTTCTACGACACCTGGTGTTTGTGAAAAAGCTTCTAACATGCCGAGGGTACACAATAAACTAAAAGAAATTACAACTGGTACCCTCTCAAAAGATAACATTCCTGGGTGCAAGCTTGAATACAACTGCTCAGATGGTTTACCTCACGCCAGACAAAGGCAACTGACTACTTACTTCAAACTGATGGCAACAAAAACACATTCTTCTGCAAGACAAGTTCTGCAGGCTGTGGGCTTCATGGCATCCTGCATCCTACTAATTCCCTATGCAAGACTACATATGAGGAAACTTCAATGGTACCTAAAATGTTTGAGTCATCATTCACAGAGTCTGGAAACAATGAATGTTATGTAGTCCAATCTCACCTACATTCTTACCCGTGGGTTCGGAGCCGAATGTCTGTTCCGACTCGGCCAGACTTTTCTAGCTCAGTTTTTCTATTGGCTGGGCTAAGAAGGTATCCTATGCTGCACTGCTGTCTATCCCCAGATCTCGTTTGCTGCTCTTGTAGCTCGGACGTGGTCTCGCTCTTGGCTGTGGCTAAGTACCCTTTTTCTTCCTTATCAGAGAAATTTGTTGCAAACAAAAAGCTATTTTAATAGCTATTGTGTTTTCTTGTCTGGTTTTGTGAAAATTAGTTTTGGATCGGTTTTCTGTGGTATCCCACTAGCCGTTTCCAACAGGCTAGGCCCGTTTTCAGTTAGAGGACCTAGTCTGTCCCCTTGCTTTCCTTGTGTCTTTTAGTTTATCTGGAACCAAGTACTGTTTAAATTAGAGGTATTAGTCCTTTCTCCCTAGTGTTTTTTGTCAAGGATAGTTTAACTTAGAGATCTTGTGTTTTTTTGTGTTGTAGTTTTTCCCGCCTTGTGACTGTTTGACCATTGGTCCTTTAGTCTGAGCCGATCGCCTAGTGTGAGGCCATTATCCCCACCTCACAGGTCACCTTCAGAGAGGAGGTCTCTATCTCCTTCCCTATCCTCTAAATCCTCCAGGACCTTATCAGATGTGGACGTCGATAGAGTGGTGCAGAGACTCCTTCAGTCACCAGTTCTGACAAAATTATTCTCAGCTCCGACCCAGTCTGCCCCGGAGCCGGTCCCTCAGCCTGCTTCGATACTTCCTCCTTCGAGCACACCTCAGCTTTCGGAGCCGGAGTGCTTTGCGTGATGTCCCTAGGTCGGTTCTGACAGCCCCTCCTGGCTTATCGGTGCCAATGTCAGCTTTGACCCGGTCGGCGCCGTCCACTGGGTCCAGGACCCAAGATTCTTCGGTCGGACCCGAGGGAGAGGCTTCGTGTCACCTCTCTGCTCCTAGTCTCCCTCTCGGTGCTTCGGCGTGGTGAAGTTTGACTCCTGCCATGGCTTCGGAGGCTGATCGTTCTTCGGATTCGGGGGGACCAGCCTTCGAAGCCATTTGGAGCTCGCTGGCCAGGTCGTCAGCGGCATCATGCGGGTCGGTCATTCTATCCCCTACTACACCAGTGCAGGTCTCTGATTGCCTTCTATCTCTGGGCAGCAGAGCCCCAAGGCCTCAGGGTACCCCCATGAGTGGTCCCCACATTTCTGAAGGCCCCTCAGAGTTTTTGCCTGAGGAGCCACCCAGAAAGATGATGTGCAAGAGGAAGCACATAGATTCCCAGTAAGACTCTCTCACATCAGACATCGACCTCGAGGAATTGGAGGGGTCCCCAAGTCATCCTCTGAGGATGTTTCTTTCTGACATCCTAGAGATTTTGAAGCAAAGAGGTGAGTGGCCATCCAAAGCCCCCTCCAAGGAGGAGTCTGTCTTCCTGAAGGCCTTTGGTGCTCAGCCCTTTGCCTCCTGGTTATCTCTACCCTTCGACCTTCTGGATTTGGTTTGTCGAAAGGTATGCAAAACTCCTGACTCTTTGGAACCAGTCCCCAGGAGACCCAATACATTTTTGGCTGCTCCTCCTGATAAGGAATTTCTGTCCAAGGGAGTCCATGTGGATGCCATGGTAGTGACAGCTGCCACTCAGAAGGAATTAGCAGAGACTTCTTCCACCGTCCATCCCCCTAACAAGGAGTCTAGGACCATGGACCGGTACAGGAAGCGTACTTTCTTCAGCGACCTTTACCTTATGGGCACTGAATTATCTATCACACTTTACACTGCTCCAGAGAGATCTCCTCAAGGAGCTTGGAGATGCTCTCACGTGTAACGTTTGAGGCGGTGGCTCAGACGGTCAACGCTCCGTTGTTTACCCTCAATTCCATTGCAGACTTCTCCATAAGGCTAATCTCCTACGCAGCTGAAGGAGCAAGTAGGGCAGCAAGATCAGGAGTTGCTCTTAGGAGGCAGGCCTGGATGCACCTTTGTCATTTCACGGAGGCCTTCAAGTCTTTATTCAAAGACGCCCCTTTTGATGGTTCCTCTTTGTTCGGAACCAAGGTGAAAGACTCTCACCAGGTGCGAGCAGGAGGGAAAAACTCTCTGCCGTAGGAGTCCTGTTTTTTCCCTCCCTCTAGGCCTTATCCCAAGGCCCAGAGGGGTGGCAAAATGTGGTTCAAGAAATCGCAGGGGTGTTTTCCCGGTGCACAAGGTGAGCCCCCCTCCATAGGCAGGGGAGGTGGTGGTTAATTCAGGGAGACGCCACCCTAGGGGCAGAGGAGGCCCCAACAACTCAGGAGACAGCGATTCCTTTCGTGGTTCTCCCTACCGCTGCTGCTGATGGGAGGACCGACTTTGTGCGTCCGGGGCCCGTCGGGGGTTGAATCTCATACTTGGAGGCCTGGCAAGACATCACCCAGGGCCAATGGGTTCTACGAATAATTTCCAGAGGATACGCCATTCCCTTCTCGTCAAACCCCCTCCAACCAAGAAAATCCCGGATGTTCCACCCAGTCAAAGGGATTACGCAACTTCAGAAGTTTCAAAGCTGCTAGAAAAAGGAGCCATCCAACATGTCCCCTCAGATCAGATCGGATTAGGGACTTACTCCAGATTCTTTCTGGTGCCGAAAAGGGCAGGGGACCTGAGACCCATTTTGGATTTCAGTCAATTGAACACCCATGTTGAAAAGTCCAAGTTCCACATGGTCACGTTGCAGTCTATTCTCCCATTCTTTGGAAAAGAAGTGTGGATGTGCTCCATCGACCTAAAGGATGCTTACTACCACATAAAGATGGAGAGGGCATCCAGAAGTCACCTGCGCTTCCGGCTGGGAGCCAGTCATTTTCAGTTTCGAGCCCTGCCCTTTGGTCTTAACACAGCCCCCAGGGTGTTTACCAAATGCATGGCAGTGGTGACTGCTCACCTGAGACGTCAGGGATTCCAAGTGTTTCCATATCTGGATGACTGGCTCCTTACTGCCACCACCAGGCATCTACTACTTCAGACCAGGGATGCCACTATCAACCTATGTCAACAGTTGGGCATTCCATTGAACTGAAAAATCTGCCTTGTTGCCCTCACAGCGTGTCACTTTTATAGGCGCCAAATTAGACACTGTCCTCATGCGGGCATTTCTACCGCAGGAAAGAATCAAGAGTCCTACAACAACTAGTTCACGCCTTGCTCCCTCTGAGAAGAGCAAAGGCAAGATGGGTCCTCCAACTGTTGGGGGCAATGGCCGCTACGATTGTTAGTCCCTCTGGCAAGGTTACATATGAGGCTCCTTCAGTGGCTACTCTTTGCCCAGTTGTCTCTCCAACGTCTCCCACTTTCTCACCCTATTCTCCTCACAGATAGGTGCAAACAGGATCTCAGATGGCTTTGCACAGACGACCTGAATGCGGGAAAGCCCTTTGTTCCTGCGCCCCCGGTTGCCACAGTGACCACGGATGCCACCCAGATGGGGTGGGGGGGCATTATCTAGGCAGGACAGTCCAAGGCACGTGGCAAGAGCACGAGATGCATCTGCATATCAATGTCCTTGAGATGAGAGCTGTACTATTAGCATTGAAAGCACTCCAGAGTTTTCTTCCTCTCGGGACTATTACAATCCACACAGACAATATGTCAGTGGTGTGGTACCTGAACAAGCAGGGAGGAACCAGGTCTTATCCCCTTTGCAGGGAGGCCATGTGAGTGTGGCAGTGGGCAGTGTCTTCCCAATGTTTTCTGGTGGCAACGCACATTCCGGGAAAGTCCAGTGTGATCGCAGACAGGCTAAGCAGAGCTATTCTGATTCCAAGTGGTCCCTGAACTGTCAAGTTGCGGAACAGATTTTCCGCAGGTGGGGTCAGCCTTGCTGCGACCTTTTTGCCAGCCCCCTCGATGCCAAATGCAGCAACTACTTCACGTTGATTCCCCCTCAGGGGGAGTCACCCAGGGACGCTCTAGTCCACGATTGGCCCTTTGGTCTACTATATGCCTTCCCTCTGGTCCCCTTGCTGTCAAAGGTTATTCAGAAAGCGCAATCCTTGGGAAGCAGAATGATTCTGATTGCCCCACACTGGCCTAGTCAAATCTGGTTCCCCTTTCTCCATCCCTACCTCATGGACACTCCTTGGATTCTGGACCCACAACCAGACTTACTGACTCACATGTCAGGGCAGCTCCATCCCTGTCTTTGGACCCTCCGGTTTGACAGCCTGGCTACTCCACTTCCATCATTTAATTAGGCTCCACCAATTTTCGCCGGAGGTGGTTCATATTCTATCTTCCTCTCATAAGCCTTCGACCAGGAAGATTTATTACAGCAAATGGAAGAGGGTTTCAATCTGGGCACATGCCAAAAAGATTAACCCTTACACAGCTCCAATTTCGTCTGTGTTGGAGTTCTTGTCTATGCTTTTTAACCAGGGTTCAGCGGCCGCAACCATTAAAGTCCAATTGGCGGCGATTTCTACCTTTCATGTTGCAGACGAGCCTAGCCTGATGGCACATAGACTCTGTAAGGCTTTCCTGAAGGGCACGTTGTTACTTCGTCCTCCCGTATTGTATCCTGTTATGCCTTGGGACTTAAACTTTGTTCTACAGTGTCTTACTTCACCCCCCTTTGAGCCTGCAGCTATGTGCGATTTAAAATTCTTAACTTGGAAGACTGTCTTTTTAGTTGCCATCATGTCAACCAGACGCATTTCAGAGCTTCAAGCTTTATCAGTCAAAACCCCCTTATTTGATTTTTCATAATGACAGGGTTTTTCTCAGACCGAACCCCTCCTTTCTTCCCAGAGTGGCATCAATGAGTAACCTTAACCAATCTATTGAATTGCCAGTGTTTTTTCCCCAAGTTCTCACACAAGGCAGAATTCAAATTTCATCAATTGGATGTGCACAGACGGTTACGTTTTTCTATTTGCACAGAATGAAAGACCTCAGAAAATCTGATCAGTTGTCCGTTTCCTTTTCGGAAAACGGAATTGGGTCTCCTGTCTCCCAAGTCGCGTTGTCCAGGTGAATTTCCAGTTGTATTTCTTTCATTTATTCCTTGGGGGTCAAGATTTACCGTTCCAGGTGAAGGCTCATTGTACTCTGTCCGTATCTACATCGACAGCTTTTCAGGCGAGATTGTCTATGGATGATATTTGTGCTGCGGCTACTTTGGCATCATCTCACACCTTTTGTTACTCATTACAAGTTGGATGTGGTATCTCGGGGCAGGTCTTCCTTTGGTTCCACGGTGCTCAGGAGTATTTTCCACTGAGCCTCCTAGGAGTTAGGTGCTGGGGACGCTGTCCCACGGGTAAGAATGTAGGAGAGATTGGACTACATAACATCAAGAAGTCATGTACTCTCAAGAACGTTCAATGTATGTAGTCAGTCTCGCCTCACATTCTTACTTACCCCCCCCCTTCCCCCGTCATGAGGATCTGGAGGTTAGGTCTGGTTTCAGAGCTCCCTTCATTCTTGGTTTGTTCTTCCTTTCTTTAGGTGTTATGCATGGAGAATGAGTGATGGTGCTCGCAGCAAACTAGATCTGGGGATAGAGAGCAGTGCAGCATGGGATACCTTCTTAGCTCAGCCAATAGAAAGACTTCGAGCTAGAAAAGTTTGGCCGAGTCGGAGCTGACACTTTGCTCTGAACCCACGGGTAAGAATGTGAGGCGAGATGGACTACATACATCGAACATTATGGTGAGTGCATAACTTCTTGTTCCTCTCATTCCCTGCCTGCAACAGGAGTTTCTACGGTGGGCAAAGGCCTGTCATCAAAACATGGGATGGCCCTTCACTCTACCCCCTGCCAGCCAAACCTTAACAGACTCATCAGATTATGCCTGGGGGGGGCCCACATGGCAGGAAGATGCATTCAGGGCATATGGGCACCAAATCAAATGCGTCTACATATCAACCAGAAAGAGATGCTAGCTGTTCAAAATGCCCTGGCAGCCTTCAAGGGCTTACTTCATCCAGAACAACTACTGATGAAGACGAACACCACCACAGTCATGTGGTATATAAACAAGCAAGGGGGCGCACACTCATACCCCCTTTGCAGATTAGCCATGGCATTGTTGGGACACAGCTTTGACCTACCAAATACATCTTCAAGCTCAATTCCTGCCAGGAAAACAAAACACTCTGGCAGACTATTTAAGCAGAAACCTTATGGATCCTCACGAGTGGAAACTAAATCCACAAGTCTTCAGCATGATAACGGAGAAATGGGAGAGCCCAGACAGATCTATTTGCCTCTCCTCAAAATTGTCAACTGAAAAGATTCTGCACAAGGATTCATCACAGACAAGCATGGAAAGTGGACACCCTATTCTTCAGTTGGAAAAACCTATCAGTTTACGCCTTTCCTCCTCTTCCTCTTCTACCCAAGGTCCTCCTAAAAGTCATACAAGAGAAGCCAAAGATATTAATTGCCCCGGACTGGCCCCGCCAATACTGGTACCCAGTCCTAAGGAACTTGTCTCAATACCCAGCTAGGACCTTGCCTCAAAAACCACAACTACTGTCCCAGCAAAACAATCGGATCCTGCACAATTAACTATAGACTCTGAACCTGGCAACATGGCTAATCCTGTAATCATACAAACGGCACCTCTCATTATAGCTGTGATGGCTGTCATTTTGAAAGTCAGAAGGCCTAGTACTAGAAAACCTTATGCTGACAAATGGAAGAGATTCTGTGTTTGGAATCGAGTGCAAGGAACTGATACAGCAGAACCAAATATTCCTCGGCTATTACAATACTTAACTGAGATGCTTGACAAAGGCTTACCTTTCTCATCAATCAAAATCCATGCGTCTGCCATTTTGGCTCATTACAATACAGAGCCACCAATCTTTTCTCATCCTTTACTAAAGCAGTATATTAGAGGAGCCAAACATTTAAGGCCTCCTAGAAGATCACCATTACCTGCATGGGACCTCAATTATGTGTTGGAAAAGCTCACCCTGCCTCCATTTGAACCAGCTGCTACCGCTGGTATAAAGTTCTTATGGAAGACAGCTCTGCTACTAGCAATTACTTCAGCAAGAAGAGTTTCAGAGCTACAGGCCCTCATGCCTGTAGAGCCTTTTATCATATTTTACCCAGACGGTGTCTCTGAGGACAAATCCTACTTTTATGCCTAAGGTGGTTTCCAGTGTGGCTCTTACCAAACAATTCATCTGCCAACTTTTTATCCAAATCTGCAGAACAAAGGGGAGAGAATTCTGCATTCCTTGGACGTACACAAGACAGCTAAGATTCTACTTGAGCAGGACTGAAGCTCTAAGAAAAACTGAGCAATTACTAGTGTCATATGGTGCAGGATCAGAAGCAAAGGCTATTTCAAAGCAGACAATTTCAAAGTGGATAAGCCATTGCATCTGTTTCTGCTGCTTACACCATGGCAAACCTGTGCCCAAGGGTATTTGGTCTCACTCCACCAGAGCTGCAGCTACTTCAGCAGCCTTTCTCAGAGGAGTACCAACCAAGGACATTCTAGGGGCTGCTACTTGGAGTTCTGTTCACACCTTTACTAAGCATTACCATTTGCCTCTACTCTAAGTCCAGGGCAGGCTTCGGCACTGCAGTGCTGCAGGGCCTTATAGCCTCATCTAATGCTGTTTAGCTCCAGCCTCCCAACCATAGCTTTGGGATTCTACCCAAATGTGATGACTGCAACAGTGAAGCACAAAGAACATAGTACATTTGCGCACACTTACCATAAATGTAGATGTTGGTGTATTCACTGTTGCAATCCAGGTTACCCTCCCACCACCCCCCTGTCATTCTACAGTTTTATATTTCCTTCTCTATCTTCTGCAACCTATGTGGTGTATTTGCTTGTAGATGAAGGTAAAGTTTATATTGATATGTGCGTGTGTGTGTGTGTATATATATATATATATATATATATATATATATATATATATATATATATATATATGTGTATATATATATATATATATATATATATATATATATATATATATATATATATATATAGGGAAGAGGAGACAGTAACCCAAATGTAATAACTGCAACAGTGAATACACTCTAACATCTATATTTTTATCTATATTTATGGTAAGTGTACACTACTGTACTTTTTGATTCCCCTATGCATTTCTCTCTGCCTGTACTCTTGATATCACTTCTGATAGGGAAGGCAATCTCTAGCCTGCAGTCCAAATGTGTTCTTGGCGTCTTCCCCCTGTAGTTATTTGATCCCAATGCCTTGGTTTCTTTGCCAGTAAGTTCCAGTCCCTTCTTGCTTATCTGTACCTCTAACTGCATCCCCGTTGGCAAAATCTTCTTTCTTCATTGTCATGCTTGTTTACTTCTTAGAATACTTTCTGCTACTTATGAATATAGTAATCTGTATGGCTGCTGCTGTTCTCCTTAAGGATCTGCAGCCAGCATCCCCCTCTTTTTGTTTGTTGAATTTTCCCCAATGCATCATCGTCCCTTTCCACTTTGAGTTAGTGTTCTGTTTGTATGTGCATGAACAAATCTTAACTGTGCAACTCTAAAATATCCCTTCAAAACAGATAACCCTAAACCACCATGTTCTGTTGGAAGTATCAGCTTATCCCACTTGACCCTTGTCTCTTCCCCTCCCTCTTTATTCAGTTTTGTCCACACCTTCTCAGTTGATTGATAAAAATATGCTTGACCTGTATATAAAACTAAAAGGACTAAAAACATTTTCACTCCTTGTTTCTTGCTATCCATATCTCTAAACAGCAGCTTCCAGTTTCCTTCGTTTTTGTATTATCTTTTTGTGTAGTCCCTTCCTATATGTTCTTAGCTGCCATACTGGAATACTTTTTAATCCATACTCTTAAATGCTTCATTTTGTGTCCCCATAAATATGGATATTGCTGAAGCTCATATATGGGTTCATAGTTTACAGATAATAGCCTTTGATGTTATGTGATCCTATCTCGCTTACATTCAATACTGATGGGCTCGGAGCCGATCCCTCGGCTCCGACTCGGCACGCTATGCTATAGAGCGAGGCCTCTTATTGGCTGAGCTATTTCTTATCCCAGGATGCACCACCACTAATCCCCCAGATCTCGTTTGCCGCTTAAAAGCTAAGACGTGGTCTCAACTTGGCTGGGCTAAGTACTATTTTATTTAGGCTTTTCCTGTCAGGAATTTGCTTATTTTGAACCCAAACGCTGTTTTAACAGCTATTGTTGTGATACGAGTGCGTTTGAATATATTTGTTGAGGAATGTGTTTTTTCGTTTAGGGAAGGTTTCCTGTTTAAGTTAGAGGGGCCTTCCCCTATTTGCTATTTGCTATTCTAGCGTTTTATTTGTGTGTCAAGTACCCGCTTAAGTTAGAGGGTCTTGACCCTCCTTTTCTGTGTTTTGTGCAACTGTAAAAAAAAAAAAAAACCTTTATATTTTGAGCTTTAAACTGTTAGTTTTTTGTCTGTTATCGATCTGACTACTTTAGACATGTCCAAAGAGCATAGACCCTCTGGGTTTAAAAAGTGTGCGAGGTGTGGTTATAAGATGTCCATAACGGATGACCACTCCTCGTGCGTTTATTGTTTAGGCGCCAAGCACCTACAAGAGTCATGTAGCGTGTGTCACGCCTTTTCATCAAGAGTCCTCCAGGAGAGGAAGAACAAATTAATCCTAAAAGGTTTGATTAAGCCATCCTTCGAGGAGGCTTTATCTTCTTCTTCCTCTCCTTCAAAAAAGAAAAAAGCATCGGCTCCGACCAGTCTGTCGGAACCGACTGCCAAAAAACCTAGGCAGGCTTCTCCATCGGCTCCACAGACTTCGGAGCCGAGGGCGGAATGGTCTGCCTCGATGCCTCCAGTCTCGACCCCTCTGGTTTCGGAGCTGAGGACTGGGGCATCGAGAGGCGGGTCACCTTCATCGGCTCCACTGATATTGGAGCCGATAAGGGTTGTCGGCTCAGACTCTTCCCCTTCGGCGCCGAAGTCCTCATCGGCACCGAGGGAAATTGTTTTGGAATGTCCCTCGGAACCGATAGTAATAGAATCCATTCGGAGCCGGTCCCCTAGTCCTATGGAACCGATGGAGACATCGGTTCGGACCCGATCGGTGTCCTCTAGATCCTCCAAGATGTCTGATTCGGACATCGACAGGGTGCTCCTAAGACTCTTCCAGTCTCCAGTGTTTCAAAAGTTAGTTTCGGCTCCAGCCCATTTGGCTTCGGAGCCGAGGGTCCACCCTGCTACTATGATTCCTCCTCCAGCAGCCTCGTCACCGTTGGAGCCGGTGCTGGTGGAACCGATGGTGGTTTTAGGGTCGGGCCGACCCTTACTCCAACTCCGGCTCTTGAGTCTGAGTTCGGAACGCGGACTTCTTCTGTCGGCCCCGGGGGGACGACGCTTCTGGACTGATGTTTTCGGTCCCAAGCCTTCCTCTCGGTGCGGCGGCTGCGGGAGTGCCGTCTACCGTCGTGGCCACGGAGGTGGGACCATCCCAGGATTCTGGTGGTCCCGCCTTCAGGGCTATGAGGAGGTTAGCCAAATCATCTTTGGCTACCTCCACGGTCTCCCCAGCTCCTTCCCTGCATACCGAGACTGGGTCTTTGGCAGTCCCCTGTCTTTAGACAGCGGAGCCCGGGCCTGAGGTTACCCCACTGGGGTTCCCCTCCTGGAGGTCCTTCTGAAGCTTCTTCGAAGAACCCCCAGGAAAAGATCGTGCAAGAGGAAGCACGTTGACTCCCCTGATGAGTCTCTTACATCAGACACTGATCTCGATGATGCAGAGGGGTCCCTAAGTCGTCCTCAGATGATGTCTCCTTTGCAGACATCCTGGAAGCCCTTAAACAACGAGGCGGCTGGCAATCCAAACCCCTTCTGCTGATGAGTCGGTGTTCTTAAGGCCTCGGGCTCAGCCCTCCGCCTCCTGGGTGTCTCCGCCCGAGCTCTTGGACTTGATCTGTCGAAGGCATGGGAACACCCAGACTCTGTGGAACCGTGCCTGCTCGTCCTAATAAATTCCTCTCAGCACCCCGGAAAAAGAGTTCCTGACTAAAGGTGTGGCTGTAGATGCTTTGGTGGTGGCATCTGCTACCCAGCAAGATGTAGCAGAGGCTTGACATCCGTCCATCCTCCTAATAAGGAGTCTAGGAGCATGGATCGCATGCGGTAAGCGCACCCTAAGTTCAGCGGCCTTTACATTAAGGTCCTTGAACTATCTCACGACTTTACCAGATTTCAGAGGATCTGATTAAAGAACTTTCCGATACCCTCTTGGGTAACCTGCCTGAGGAGCTGGCCCAGACGGTTGGCTCTCAGCTGGCTACACTGTCGTCCATTTCAAACTCGTCCATGAGGCTCATTTCTTATGCGGCCGAAGGCGAGTAGAGCGGCAGTACAGGCATTGCTCTACGGAGACAAGCCTGGCTCCGCCTGTGTCATTTTGGAGGCCTTTAAGTCTTCCTTTGCCGACACCCCTTTGATGGGTCCTCCTTGTTTGGACCCAAGGTAAAGGACACACTGACCCGCCAAGAGCAAGAAGGTAAGACTCTGACTGCCATAGGCAAGATTTTCCACTCCTTCGGCCTTACCCCAAGGCTAAAAGAGGAGGGAAAATGTGGTTCAGATCTCAGAAGTCTTACCCCTCACAGCAGGACGATCCCCCTTCCAGAGGCAGGGGAGGGGGAAATTCTTCTGGAAGACGCCGTCCCAGAGGCGGCAGAGGCCCTCGCAACACTGGAGACCGCGAGTCCTTTCGTGGCTCTTCAGCCTTTCACAGTCCCTGAGGGATTGCCCGACTGTGCAGCTCCGGAGCCAGTCGGGAGTCGTTTTTCGAAGCACCTAAAAGCCTGGGAAGGTATCACTCAGGACCGATGGGTGCTTCGAATTATCGCCGGAGGTTACACCATCCCTTTCTCTCACTCTCCACCTCAGTCCAAAAAAATCCCAGACCCGCCACCCAGTCAACGGGGAAACTGCAGCCTCAGAAGTTTCAAAGCTGCTGCAAAAAGGAGTCATCCAACCCGTCCCCGCAGACCAGATCGGATTAGGGACTTACTCAAGATTCTTTTTCGGTGCCAAAAGACCGGGACTTGAGACCCATTTTGGATCTCAGCATTCTAAACCGTTCAGTCAAAAAGTCCAAGTTCCGAATGGTCACCCTACAAACCATTCTCCCATTGCTGGAGAAAGGTGTTTGGATGTGCTCCATAGATCTCAAGGACGCTTATTACCATATCATGGTACATCAAGCGTCCAGGAGACATCTGCGCTTCAGCCTAGGAGGCAGTCATTTTCAGTTCAGCAGCTGCCCTTTGGTCTCACCACAGCCCCCAGGGTGTTCACCAAATGTTTGGCGGTCGTGACTGCTCACCTGAGAAGTCTAGGATTCCAGGTGTTTCCGTATCTAGACGACTGGCTCCTAACTGCCACCTCCAAGCATCTACTATTGCGGAGCCTACAAGCCACTATATCACTGGGCAATTCCCTTGGAATCACCTTCAATTGGCCAAAGTCTGTGTTTCTGCCATCTCAACGTATAAGATTCATAGGGTAGAGATAGACTCAAACCGAATGCGGGTCTATCTACCTACAGACAGGATACAAACCATACAGGCTCAAGTTCGAGCCTTACTTCCCAGATCCAAAGCCCCAGCCAGAATGGTCCTGCAGCTATTGGGATCCATGTCTGCCACGGTTCTTCTAGTCCCCCTGGCAAGGTTGCACATGAGAATTCTCCAGTGGCTTCTTTCAGCTCAGTGGTCCTTTCAGGAACTCCCTCAGTCACCTCATACGGATCACGGAAACCTGCAAACGGGAACTTCGCTGGTGGCTAGTGCCCTCCAATTTGGATCAGGGACGACCCTTTGTTCCACCTCCTCCTGCGGCCACTTTGACCACGGACGCCTCTCAGATGGGGTGGGGGGGGGCATTCCCTGGGCAGGTCAGTCCAAGGCAAATGGCACCCAGAAGAGACCCTACTTCATATCAACATCCTAGAAATGAGGGCGGTGCTTCTGTCCCTTCAAGCCCTTCACGATTACCTCCCTCAGGGCGTAATTGCCGTTCACTCAGACAACATGTCAGTTGTCTGGTACCTGAACAAACAGGGAGGGACCAGATCCTATCCTCTTTGCAGAGAGGCCATGAGAGTTTGGGAATGGGCAGTGTCGACCAAACGCTTTCTAGTGGCTACTCATATCCCGGGCAAGTCCAATGTGATAGCCGACAGACTGAGCAGAACCATCCTCTCTCCTCACGAATGGTCTCTGAACATTACAGTTGCAAATCAAATTTTCAGCAAATGGGGAGATGTTCTTCATTCCACATTGCTGCAGTCCTAACTATTGGGTAGTCCGTTGTCCAGTCGGCCCGAATACCAAAGTATATGGCTGACGTCGGTCAGGGCGCATTAGACTGACATCAGAACGTCAGGGTACTAATGCGCATGACCGACGTCATATCCCCAGTCTTTTTTGCCGCATGGTCCGATGCAGAAGCAATTTTGCGAGTGCAGACTAAGTTGCAGAAAGTATCTGCGTTTTCGAGCTGGAAATTCTCATTATCAGTTCTCTGCATTGCCCTTTGGCTTATCTACTGCGCCCAGAGTATTCACAAAGGTTCTGGCTCCAGTGATAGCTTACTTCAGGCTAAAAGGAATTCAAATCTATCCTTACTTGGACGATTGCCTGATTCTGGCTCAAGAAAAGGAAGACCTTCTACAGCATTTGGAATATGTCATAGCAGTGCTAAGATGCCTAGGGTATTCTGTGAAATAAAGTCCAGTCTAGTACCCTCTCAAGACATGTGGTTTCTGGGTGTGAGACTGAATACAGGAACCCAGATGGCCTTTTTAACCCCGACCAACCAAAGAAACTTTTCAGTTACTTTCATCAACTATCTCTTCAGTCGGCTGACTGCAAGGACAGTCCTTCAAGCCTTAGGGTTCATGGCATCTTGTATTCTGGTGCTTCCCAATGCCAAACTGCATATGAGGAAGCTACAATGGTATCTCAAAATGTATGGACACAGCACTGCCAGGATTTGGACACTGTCATTCAAATAATACCTTGCATTCAAAAGGAATTTTGTGGTGGGCTCAGGAATGTCACCTAAACAAGGGACTCTCTGTGACCCGACCAGAGGCGAGTCAAATTCTAACGACAGATGCCTCAGACATTGCTTGGGAGCTCATCTAAATGGAAAGTGGATACAAGACAAGTGGCCTGCCAGACTACAGCATCTACATATCAACATGAAGGAGATGTTAGCAGTCCAGTTTGCATTAATGGCTTTCAAAGAGTTACTTCTTCCAGGGCAGGTGTTGATTCTAACAGACAACACAACTGTCATGTGGTACATCAACAAACAAGGGGAACACATTCTTACCCATTGTGCAGGCAAGCAATGATTTTATGGGAGACTGCGCTAAGCTTGCAACTAACTCTTCAGGCAAGGTTTCTGCCGAGCACAGAACTCCTTAGCAGATGTGTTAAGCAGACAAATCATGGATCCCCAGTGGAAACTGGATCTTCATGTATTTCAAAAGTTGACAGTGTCCTGGGGAACTCCAGACATAGATCTGTTCGCTTCTCCACTAAACCACCAGCTGCCAAAGTTTTGCACAAAGAGGTTTCATCACACAGCTTGGAAAGTGGATGCTCTTTCTTTCAGTTGGAAAAATCTTCATGTGTATGCGTTTCCACCTCTGCCTCTTCTTCCAAAGGTGCTTCTAAAGGTCAGACAAGACAAGCCAAGGATGATTTTAATAGCTCCAGATTGGCCGCGGCAGCACTGGTACCCATTACTGAGGAGTCTGGTAAAGAAGCCTCCATGGCCTTTACCCTTGATTCCACATCTGTTGTCTCAGAAGGACGGGCGCCTGCTCAATGTCAAGCTTCACTCTCTTCATCTAACAGCCTGGCATATTCTGTTTTGAAAGACAGCAGGTCTCAACTTCCTCAACAAGTTTTAAATGTGATTATGGAAGCCAGAAGACCTAGTACAAGGAAAGTGTACGCAGAAAAATGGAAGAGATTTTTATTTTGGACTGCAGCAAGAATTTGGAGATTTCAGAGCCTAATTTGAGTGTGGCTCTTCAATATCTTACTGAGTTATTGGACAAAGGTTTGTCTTTCTCTTCCATTAAGATTCATGCTGCAGCAATTTCAGCTCACTATGATTGTGACCCACCATTGTTTTCACATCCTTTGTTCAAGCAATTTCTTAGAGGGGCAAAGAATATAAGACCCCACGTAGAGCTCCTACTCCTGCTTGGGATCTCAATTTTGTGTTGGAGAAACTTACTCTACAACCTTTTGAGCCTGCAGCTACTGCTGAACTGAAATACTTGTCATGGAAGACTGCTTTTTGTTGGCCATTACTTCTGCAAGAAGGGTTTCTGAGTTACAGGCCCTTATGGCGGTTGAGCCTTTTGATTTTTCATAAGGATAGGGTATCATTACGCACTAATCCTTCCTTTATGCCTAAAGTGGTTTCTAGTGTGGCTTTAAACCAAACTATTCATTTGCCTACGTTTTATGCAGATCCCCAAAATAAAGGGGAAAAGATTTTGCACACTTTAGATGTACACAGGCAATTGCGTTATTATTTAAGCAGGACTAAGGATTTTAGGCAGTCTCAGCAGTTGTTTGTTTCTTTTGCTTTGAGTTCTCAGGGCAAGCCTGTGTCAAAACAAACTATTTCTAGGTGGATTGGGTTTTGCATTGCATTTTGTTATTCCCATCATGGCAAGGAGATTCCAGCTGGGATTAGGCCTCATTCCACTAGGGCTACTGCCACTTCAACACCTTTTAAGGGGTGGCAACTAAGGATATTTTGAGGCAGCTACTTGGAGTTCAGTGCATACTTTCTCTAAGCATTACCACCTTCCTCTCTACTCTAAGTCTAGGGCTGGTTTTGCCACAGCTATTTTGCAAGGCATGTTATCAGCTCCTGCTTCCTTATGATTTGCCAGCCTCCCTTCCCTCTGCTTTGGGATTCTACCCAATAGTTAGGACTGCAGCAATGTGGAATGAAGAACATAGTACAGTTTTGTACCTACCATAAATGTAGATGTTCGAGGATCCACATTGCTGCAGTCCAATCTCCCTCCTTCCCTCTGTGTTTAGGGGTGGTTGTGTAGGTGAGGTTATATTCTGCTAATTTTGTATATTTTGTATATATTTTGGTGCAGATATGTTGGGGGTTTTTGGTTTTTGGCCTTATCTTTTCAGGGTCTTCTGACATCTGGGGCAAGAAAAGACTGAGGATATGACGTCGGTCATGCGCATTAGTACCCTGACGTTCTGATGTCAGTCTATGCGCCTGACCGCGCCAGCCATATACTTTGGTATTCGGGCCGACTGGACAGCGGACTACCCAATAGTTAGGACTGCAGCAATGTGGATCCTCGAACATCTACATTTATGGTAGGTACAAAACTGTACTTTCCGTGTTGCAACCTCTTCGCGACTCCACTGAATGCGAAGTGCAAAAAGTTCCTCCCTAACCCCGGCTCCGGGGAAGAGCCCCATGGACGCACTAGCCCGTCCTTGGCCCACCGGCTTGCTTTATGCCTTCCCCCCGGTTCCTCTCCTTCCCAGGGTAATCCAAAAGGCATCTCTCTTGGGGAGCAAGATGATCTTAGTTGCTCCTTACTGGCCTCGTCAAGTATGGTTTCCCTATCTTCGGAAATATGCTCTGGAAGGTCCATGGTTCCTGGATCAGATCCCAGACCTTTTGGTTCATCAGTCGGGACTATTCCACCAGTCCCTACACACCTTAAAATTGACTGCTTGGCTCCTCCTCTTCTGACTATAGTCAGGAGTAATACATTGGATCCAGAAGTTGTACACATCTTATGTTCGGCCCACAAGTCTGCTACAAAGAAATTGTATTCTAGCAAATGGAAAAGATTTGCTATTTGGGCTCAACTCCGGGGCCTGGATCCCATCACTATTCCCGTATCAGAAGTACTGAAATTTCTAACTTCTCTCTTCAATCAAGGCTCTTCAGTCTCTAACATCAAGGTTCAATTGGCAGCTATTTCCAATTTTCACGAATCTATAAACCCACCTTTAATGAGCAACAGATTGTGTAAGACCTTCTTGAAAGGTGCTGCGCTTTTAAGACCTCCGATTTCTCATCCTGCTCCTCCATGGGATCTCGATGTGGTGTTACGCCTTTAACTTCCTTCCCTTGAACCGCAGCGACATGTGATTTAAAATTTCTATCGTGGAAGACTGCCTTTCTGGTGGCGATTACTTCTGCCAGAAGGGTTTCAGAGCTTCAAGCTTTGTCTGTAAAACCTCCGTACTTGGTTTTTCACAAAGACAGAGTATCTCTCAGGCCAAATCCATCCTTTGTCCCTAAAGTTTGTTCCAGTTTCTGCCTACAACAATCATTAGAACTTCCAGTCTTCTTTCTGAAGTATTCTAACAAAGCGGAATTCATATTCCACACATTAGATGTCCACAGGCAGTTGCGTTTTTATTTAGATAGGCCCAAACAAACAAGGAAAACAGATCAGTTATTTGTATCCTTTGCAGACAGTAAATTGGGCAAAGCCGTCACAAAGGTCACTATTGCCAAATGGATCAGGGACTGTATTACTCAAGCTTATTCCTCTTCTAATAAAGAGCTTACCACCTCTGTCAAAGCTCATTCTACAAGGGCTATGGCTACTTCAATAGCATTCCATTCTAAGCTTGCCATTAGTGACATTTGTGCTGCGGCTACATGGTCTTCCCCGCACACTTTCATTTTCCACTACAAATTGGATGTGGCATCTAGAGGACGAGCTTCATTTGGTTCCACAGTGCTCAGGAATGTTTTCAATGAGCCACCCAGGATTTAGGTGCTAGGGACGCTGTCCCATCAGTATTGAATGTAGGCGAGATAGGATCACATAACATCTTTTAGTTATGTACTTACCATAACTTTAGATGTTTGGGATCCATCTCGCCTACATTCCCAATAACCCACCCTCCTTCCCCCTTCCTTGGAGATCAGAGGATATCAGAAGGTCCGAATCCTGTTGTTTCATCTTGAAACATCTAACAATGTTATATAAACATGTTGTGCATGTGTGCATGAATGCGGACAAACAAGATCTGGGGGATTAGTGGTGGTGCATCCTGGGATAAAAAATAGCTCAGCCAATAAGAGGCCTCGCTCTATAGCATAGCGTGCCGAGTTGGAGCCGAGGGATCGGCTCCGAGCCCATCAGTATTGAATGTAGGCGAGATGGATCCCAAACATCTAAAGTTATGGTAAGTACATAACTAAAAGTTTTATCTTCATTAATTTTATATCCCTTAAAGAATTGAAATAGTCTGAAAATGTCCCACAACTCTGAGATGTCCTTTACTGTTTATCAGATACAAAGTAATGTCATCTGCCAATAAAGCCATCTTTTCTTGATTATAATACCAATAGTATTTTTGAATTTCTGAGCCCCTTAATTTCTTTGCCAGTGACCCTTTGTATAAAGGAAAATAGTAAAGGGGAAAGAGGACACCCTCCCCGTTTCCTCTCTCCAGACACAGCTTATCAGAGAAGAACCCCCCCCCTTTAATTTTTGCTTCTGATATTCATATATCCTCCTGATTAACTTTGTGCCAGGGAATGCAAATGCTTTAACATTCTCATAAAGTCTTAACTTACTCTTTCTTTCTAATGCTTTCTGTGAATCAGGACCCACCAGTAGTGGTATTTTTTTATATTTTGCTTCCCGTTGGATCATTGTTTTATTAATGTTGTCAAATGTTTGCCTCCCCTCTAGAAACCCACATTGATTCTTAGCTATCAATTTTTGCAATACCTTTGCCATTCTTTTAGCTATTATTGATGTAAACGTGTTATAATCGTGGTTTAAAATTGAAATGGCTGGGTCTGGTAGGTCTCTGCCATCTTTAGGTATTAGTCCTCATACCTTTCTTCCAGGATGTTGCTGCTTCACTTATTTTTAAAATACTGTAGTTCAAGGCAGCAGAAAGCATCCCTGCACTACCAGACTATAACTCATTCCACACCTTTCGCCCCCAGAACTTGGACTGAAGCTCCAAAGGGGGGTGGTGTTTCCCTATTCGTAAAGGATGCGCATACCTCCAGACTGGTAGCCCAACATAACGCATCAGAGATATTTCAGGTGTAGATGTTCATCGTGTTTCACTGTTGGTCATCACTGTCGGGTTCTTACTGCCGGCAGGCAGCCCTTGGTCGGCCAGAATCCCAATGTCTGGGTCCGGCATCGGCTGTGCAGTCATCTTCCCTGACGCCAGAGCACCAGGGGTACAAAGCTCCCAGCCGACGCCATGTTCTTCCAGTCTTTCTTGCCGTGCGGTGGAAGCAGTTGGCAAGTGCCGGTCGGCTGACTCCTGATATTTTTTATGCTTCATTCCGAAGACTTTCTTCTTCTCAGAGCTAAGTACCCGTTGGGGAAACTTTTTTTTCTTGCTCCAGCCCGATGTCAGAAAAAGTTAATAATTGCATTTCATGTGGGAAGCAAATACCTCATAAGGATTTCCACTCTTACTGTATTCCTTGTCTAGGCCCTGACCACAACGTAGCTAGTTGTTGGTTTTGTGCTAGATTTAACCACCGTACTATTAAGCGGAGATACGATTTTGCTTTTCATTACTTTGGCAGGTGATTTAATTACAATATGTCTGACATGCCTCCGACTACCGGAGTTTACAAAAGGCGCAAGGATAACAACAGGCCTCAGAGGTCCAAATCAGACGATGGTTTACAGGTAGAGCCAGCTGCAGGTTCAGCCATAGCTAGTGAGGTGCTTTCGCAGCCCCTGTCGTCAGCCATTACTGAACCGCTTGCCGAAACGGACTCCCACGAGGAACCAATTAGGCCTTTGAGTACTCCAGGTGCAGGACCTTCGGATAATGCTCCCTCGGATGGGTCCGGAGCCGCTGTGCAGGTACCGGCTTCCGTGGGGGTTTTCAGGCCTATGCAGCTTCAGATAAAGGCAAAGACTCCTTCTAAAACAGACTCAAGCCCAGGCCTCTTCTGATCCGGGACCTAAATCTCAAAAACAAATGCTTAAAATGGCGGAGGACTTAATAACTATGATTAGGGGTTCACATCCCCCTCCAGACAAAAGGCCAAGACAAGAATTGGACTATGAATCTTCTGATCAGGCATCTATCTCTTCAGCGTCTTCCTCTGAACAGGATTATACTTTCCCTCCTTATGAGGATTCTGATGCTGAGGAATCCATTCCTTCAGCTTCTCCCCCTGAGGATTTTTCTTTTGGGGAAACTTTACATGACATGAGGGAACATTTTCACTGGGAAGGGCAGGAGTACTCTTAATCTAAGAGAAGGCTTAGGGATTTCCTTCTTCCCCAACACAGACCCCTGGCTATTCCTCCTATTTTGGATATTGTGGATGATGCTTTTTCTGAGGCTAATTTAACTCCGGACTCCTTTCCTTCAGCCCCTGCCAAGCCAGATAGATATTAGAGTCCCTGACTCCCACCAGTTTCTTTATAAAAATCCTTCTGCTGATCCAGAAACTATTTCTCAGGGTCCTAAGGGTGTTAAGGCCGCCACTGCTAAGAACCCTATTCTGTCAGATAAGGATTCTAGAGCTTTGGAGAGATGGGGCAAAAAAGTGTACACTTCTGCTACTTTATCCATTAGGGCTTTAAATTTTCAATTTCATATGCTAAAATATCAGCAATTTCTTCTGTCTGTTATGAAACAAAAGCTAGGTACCATTTCTGCATGTGCAGATAATAAGGAATTACACGATTTGATGCATGCTACTGAGCAGGTGGGGAAACGTGCCTTACACTGTGGTTTTGATGCTTTGGAGGCCTCATGCAGGGCGGCTGCCACTGGCACGGTCATTAGAAGGCATGCTTGGTTAAAGGAACAACATTTGCCTGATCAAGTGGAAGCAAAGTTACTGGATGCTCCTGTTCAACATAATGTTTTGTTTGGGTCTAAGGCTGAAGAGGTGATAAATAAAATGGAGGATAAGGCAAAATCCATGCAAACAGTTAAGGATTTCTTACAAGTTCAGCCCCCTAGATTTAGCAGAAATTGGCCAACTAAAAATTGTTCCTTTCCCAGCTCGGACAGGCCTCAGAGGGGTAGATATAGGCGCCCCAGAGGGGAGGGCCCAAGCACAGACCTCCTATAGCCCTAGACAGTGGAGTGCTTCCTCCCCCAGGGATGGAGAGGACAGACCTCAATCTTATAGGAAACCGGCTCATTGACTCCCCCTGCATGGCTCCAGGAACCCCTCTCCTGGAAGCCCCTCTAGGAGGAAAACTCTCTCTTTTTCACCGAAATTGGACTTTCATAACCCAAGACAAGTGGGTTCTGGATATAGTTTCAAGAGGTTACAAATTCCACTGTCATACCTTGCCAAGACTAAACGGATGTCCAGACCTTCCAAAAAACCAATGGGCAGAGGCTTTAAACCAGGTGGGATCCCTCATGGCTATGAGGGCCGTAGAACTGGTTCCACAATCAGAGACTGGGCAAGGCTTTTATTCAAGACTCTTTCTAGTTCCCAGAAAACAAAATTCTTGGAGACCCATCCTGGATCTGTCAGTCTTAAATACTTTCCTGGAAATACCAAAGTTCAAGATACTTACTCTGCAGCAGCTCCTGCCAATGTTGAGCAAAAATGCATGGATGGTGACATTGGATTTAAAGGAGGCTTACCTACACATTCCTATCAGACAGGAGTGCAGAAGATACCTCAGGTTCAAGGCAGGCTCGAAACACTACCAATTCTCTGTGCTGCCCTTTGGCTTGTCTACTGCGCCCAGGGTCTTCACCAAGTGCCCTGGCACCAGTAGTAGCTTACTGCAGACTCAAGGGAATTCAAATTTACCCTTATCTGGATGACTGCCTTATTCAAGCAGACAGCAAGGATGTTTTACTCCAGCACCTGGAATTTGTTCAAAATCTACTCAAGTACCTGGGATTCACTGTGAACATAGTCAAATTTGACACCCACACAACAGATAACTTTCCTGGGTGCTCTTTTAAACACAACAACCGAAATGGCATTCCTGACATCCGAAAAACAACTTCAGCTGGCTTCAACTTTTAAAACCCTGGCGTTAATGTCTCCGCTAACTGCAAGGAAATTCCTGCAGGCTTTGGGTTACATGGCTTCCTGCATCCTTCTCATACCATATGCAAGACTGCATATGAGAAAAATACAATGGTACCTAAAAAGCTTATGGTCCCAGCATTGTCACAGTCTAGACACAGAGATTGCTGTCTTGCCTTGCTTGCAAAAGGAATTCCATTGGCGGGCCTGGGCATGTCTTCAAAACAAATGGAAAGCCTTCAGCCTACCTCCAGCCTTCTAAGTGTTAACCACGGACGCCTCAGATTACGCATGGAGAGCCCACTTGCAGGGGAAAGGCCTGCAAGGTTTTTGGACAGAGGATCAGAAGCACCTACATATCAATTTAAAAGTGATGTTAGCTGTGCAGAATGCCCTCTTGGTTTTCAGGGATCTTGTACAGCCAGGGCAACTACTGATACGGACAGACAACACCACAGTTATGTGGTACATAAACAAGCAAGGGGGTTCACACTACTACCCCCCTTTGCAGACTAGCCATGACTCTATGGAACACAGCACTAGCTTGCAAAGTGAACCTACAAGCTCAGTTCCTGCCAGGGAAACAAAATACTCTGGCAGACAGCCTGAGCAGGAACCTGTCCGACCCACACGAGTGGTTGCTAGACACCCAAATATTCAAGATGATTACAGAAGCCTGGGGCTGCCCGGACATAGGTCTATTTCTATCTCCCCACAACTACCAGTTACGGACTTTTTGCACAAGGACATATCACAAACTATCATGGAAAGTGGATGCTCTCTCATTCAGTTAGAGGAACCTCTCTGGGTATGCCTTTCCTCCTCTACCTCTTCTTCCACGGGTGTTGTTAAAGATAAAACAGGACAAACCCAAGATGATTTTACTGGCCCCAAATTGGCCTCGACAATTTTGGTACTCAACACTGATGAATCTATCCCAGGAGCCTCCTTGGATTCTACCTCAGATTCCAAATCTTTTGTCCCAACACCAGGGCCAGGTTCTGCACACTTGTATCAAAACTCGCAGCCTGGCGTATTTAGGGTCTATGATTAATCCTACCCTTTTCAAACAGGTCATGGATGTTATCTTAGAAGCCAGACGGCCTAGCACTAGAAAATCTTATGAAGGTAAATGGAAGAGATTTTGCACCTGGATGCATGCTCAGGATTCAGGTCCTCTCATTCTAAATATTCCATTGATTTTACATTACCTGACAGACATGTTACATAAGGGTTTATCCTTTTCCTCCATAAAAATTCATGCCTCAGCTATCTCTGCACATTACAATACAGATCTTCCAATTTTTTCACATCCACTTCTGAAACAATATCTCAGAGGAGCAAAGAATTTAAGGCCCCCTAGGACACTGCCCATACCTGCCTGGGACCTCAACTATGTTCTGGAAAAACCTACTCTGCCTCCTTTTGAGCCTGCTGCCACATCTGATTTAAAGTATTTATCATGGAAGACCGCTATCCTACTGGCTTTGACTTCAGCCAGGAGAGTCTCGGAGTTACAAGCACTCATGGCTGTGGAGCCTTACATTATTTTTCATCAAGACAGGGTTTCTTTAAGGACTAACCCTACTTTCATGCCTAAAGTGGTTTCTAAATTGGCTTTAAACCAGACTATTCACCTGCCAACTTTTTTACCCAATCCACAAAATAAGGGGGAGAGGATCTTGCATTCTTTGGACGTGCACAGGCAGCTTTGTTTTTACCTTGACAGAACCAAGGATATCAGAAAAACAGAACTGTTTGTTTCTTATGCAGCAAATTCCCAAGGCAAGGTTATTTCAAAACAGACCATTTCTAAATGGATTGCTCATGGAGTCAGATTTTGTTACTCTCCTCATGGAAAGCAAATCCCAGGAAAAATTAGGACTCACTCCACCAGAGCTGCTGCTACTTCTGCTGCTTTTCTCAGGGGAATACCTGCCAAAGATATTTTGGAAGTTGAAACTTGGAGTTCAGTGCATACTTTCTCTAAGCACTATAATCTACCTCTTTATTCTTAGTCCAGGGCAGGCTTTGCTTTTGCAGTCTTGCAAGGCCTTTTAGCCGCCCCTTCCTCTCAAATGACCTTCACCCTTTATCTCAGCTTTGGGATTCAACCCTACAGTGATGACTGCAACAGTGAAACACGATGAACATAGTACAGTTGTGTACACTTACCATAAATGTAGATGTTAGAGTGTCTTCACTGTTGCAGTCTGAGTTACCCATCCCCCCTGTCCCCTCTTATTCTTTGATTAGTGTGGCTCCCTGCTTCACCCTTCTGAGGTGTATTTGCTACATGGTATGGGGTTTGTTGTACCTTACTTTTAGCCTTTACTTTTGGGCACCTGACATCTGGGGCAAGAAAAACTGGAGAACATGGCGTCGGCTGGGAGCTTTGTACCCCTGGCGCTCTGATGTCAGGGAGGATGACTGCACAGCCGATGCCGGACCCAGACTTTGGGATTCTGGCCGACCGAGGGCTGCCTGCCGGCAGGAAGAACCCTACTGTGATGACTGCAACAGTGAAGACACTCTAACATCTACATTTATGGTAAGTGTACTCAACTGTACTTTAACATTGGGTAAGACGATGATTCAGGTCCTGCTATAGGTCCCCAACCATGCCTCAAGACTCACTACACGTTCCTAAGCACCCTGGAGAATATTAGGGTCCAACCTAACACGCTCATACTGGGTGACTTCAACTACCCCTCTATTAGCTGGGAAAACTACTGATGTACCAATACATTTGCCCAACGTTTCCTGGAATTCATTAATTCCAATGGCCTGGACCAGCTCGCTCTTACCCCCCCCCAGTAGAGGTAGCAACATTTTTGACCTGGTCACTACTAACATGGGCGACCATTGCTCTACAATAGTAAACCCTTCCCTCATTAGTAAACCCTTCCCTCATTAGATCCAACCACAAACTATTCACCTTGGAAATACCCAGTATTACTGCTGCACAAGTTAAAACAGCACTGTCCAAGGCCAAGAGTGCAGCTTCTATGGGACCTGACAATATCCCTGGCTGTGTTCTACATGAACTACAGAGTGAACTGGCACCTCACCTGTGTGCCCTGTTCATTCACAGCCTCACCTCAGCCATTGTCCCTTCCAAATGGCACACTGCTACAGTCATCCCTCTCACAAAGGAGGAGCGAGTACAGACCCTGGGAGCAATCGCCCCATTAGCCTGATGAGTCTGATATGCAAAGCTATGGAACGCATCATCATAGACCTAATGAACAAGAATATAGGGAATCTCCAAACTCTGGCTCCCACACAGTTTGGTTTTGTGAAGGGTAGATCATGCCTGCTCAACTTGGTTAACTTCTTTGATTCAGTCACCAGAGCTGTGGATGAAGGCAAGGTGGTTCATACAGCCTACCTTGATCTGGCCCAAGGCCTTTGATACAATTCCTCAGTCAAGAGTCATAGAAAAATTCATTAAGCATAGGCATCAACCCCTGTATCACTAGATGGGTTATAAACTGGCTCACAGAACCCACAGTGTGAAAGTAGCTGACTTCAAGTCAGACTGACGACCATTCACGAGTGGAGTCCCACAGGGTTCGGTCCTGGATCCTCTCCTTTTTGGTATCTGCTTCTCTGAAGTCCAGGCCAACACGAAGGGACACTGTCTGATAAACTTTGCAGACGATTGCAAGTTGGGAGCTGTTAACTCCCCAAGTGATGTTGACATTCTACAAAAGGGCCTCACTGAGACCAATGACTGGTGTCAGAACCATGGCCTTAAGCTCAATGCCAAAAAATGTGTTGTCATCCCCTTTGGGAAAAACCCGGTTCCCATGAATTACCACATCGATGGTAGTCCACTGAATACAGAAGGCGTTATAAGAGATCTGGAAACACAGGTTGACAGCAACCTCTCTCTTGACCACCACATTGCCACTGTGGTCAGAAAATCCTTCTATGTGGCACATCTCATTACTAAGGGTTTTGCATCCAGGAAGAAAGAGGTCATTGTCTCCCTTTACTCTTCCCTCATTAGGCCAGTCATCTAGTAGAATGCCCCATTTGGCATGTACCTCACTAGACAACTGCAACAACTGGAGAGGCCACAAAAGTACCTCACAAAGAGGATCCTAGGCATTAAACACTTGTCCTATATGGACAGACTCAAACTCTATTTGTCTCATATTGCCTACTTGGAGGCTATCTTTTCTCGACTTGCAAAGCCTTGTTTAACCCAGCTCTGTTAGAAATGCTGCAACTAAAGAAATCCCAATCCCAGCACACCACACACTCCGAGACCTCAACCTCATTACCACAATCAACAGAACATGTTGGAGGGACAGGTTCATAACCCAGAGACTGCTCATGCTGTGGAATAGACTTCCCATACATGTCAAACAGTGCACCTCACTGGCCCTCTTCAAGAGAAATCTTGAGTGGATGGGAAATAGAAAGTTCACTTCAGGGATCAGTCCAGTGGCTCTACTCGACAGAGGCACTGGGAACTAAGGTCGGGTGGCACAATGCCGGGGTAATCCTATGGGCTATGCTTATAAAGGCTCCAGGGCCATTAGCCTCGTACAAACCTATGAACAAAACCATCTAGATATTTATCATTTTCTTCCCTTCTACTTTCCAAACTTCCACAAAAATGCAGTCTATTTCTGGATTTTTTTTCCCTGCAGATTGTGTCACTGTTTTTATTTCATTTCCTCCTATCTTAACAGTTGAGCCTAATCTTCCTCTAACCTTGACATACTTAAGTCTTCCATAAATACTTCCATTTGTGCTCTTGATTTCCACATTTCTTTTTTATGCAAATGTTCATAACATTTCAGAAACCTCTCTTAATACCTCTGCATTTTCTCTGGTTATTTGCCTTGTAGGCTCCTAAGCTGGTCAATGACGCCTTATACTTTCTGTTGCCTACATTTTAAAAGTTTTTGTTCTCTGGAATGATCAAAAAAAAAAAAAAAAAAAAAAAAACAGTTGCTTAATAGCAATTTCTCTAAACTCATGCGTATTATCCAGGTAGTCCCTTATTTTCTCTACCACTCTGCAGATGTGCCTTTTATGCAAGATTTCCTTTATTCTACAAGTCTTTAACCTTAGTCACCCCTGTAAATAATTCCTGTTACTTTTTAACTATATTTTTTTCTTCTATTTCTGTCCTGTATTTAAGCTCTACTTCAGAAGTTATACCTAGTGAGAGGGATAAAATGAAGAAATTTCTATTTTCCTAGTAATTCTTGAATAATTTCCAATACCATTTTTTTAAATTTCTCTCTCTAACAGGTAGGTGGGGAAGCACCAGTGTCTCATGTTTACTTCATTACCCTCTGTTTTTATTGTAGTTATTGGCACATGATCTCCAGTAGTTACTGGATGTGTCAAAGCTTTTAATTTAATGCAAGTTTTTGTGAAATATAATTTGTCTAGTCTTGCCCAGTTGTATCTTGGAAAATATGTACATTGTCAGAGTTCTACCACTGAATTCACATCTACATGTTTTCAGAAATATTCCCATTTATTATATTTTCCTTTTTGGTCTCTCAGATTCTCACTGTTTCAAATCAAGTTACATTCCACACCTGTAAGTAATATTCCCTGCTGAAACCTGATTATTTCTCCCAACATTTTCTTAAGTTCCATAGTAACAGTTTTAGGGGGAATGTAACTACATGTCAGCATAATCCTCTCTTGGTCAGTATCCCCTTACTGTCACATCTGCCATTATCTCCCCCTGTCTGTCGTTATTGGAGCTCTTATAGCAATTAAAGTACGCCATTTTTCCCTTTGTCCCCAGTATTCTTCTGAATTTCCTTGCTGAAATTTTTTTCTCGAATTCACATGCTCACTTTTTTGCAACTGTCTCTCTTGTAGCATTACTGTTCGCACTCTGCATTTCTTATTGTAATTCAATACTCTTACCTTTTTCTATACTTGTGAGGCCATTAACGTGCCAGAATAATATGAATAGTGTAGCCATTATGATGAAAAAGTTATTTCCACTTATGCATGACAGCGTTTTAAATGTCCATTTCCAGCATTTGTGTTACATGCACCCACTAATTTACATAGGTCGGTACTGGGCTATTGGCTGTAGGGCATATACAAGCCTAGCCATAACAATTCCCTGGCTATTTCTTCCCACACTATTTACTTCCCTGGACTCCTGTCTAGCAGGGCGACTGACATGATCCCCGGAGTGAATTTCCTTTCTCCCATCCAATCATCAATTTCTTTTGAAGAGGGCCAAAGAGGTGCTCTGCTTGACATGTATGGGCAGTCTATTCCAGAGTAAAGGGAGTCTCTGGTTCAGGAACCTATCCTTCCAACATGTTTTGTTTATTGTGATGACAAGGTTTAGATACCTGGTGCGTGCGGCTTTGAGGGATTGGGATTTCTTTGTGTAGCATGTCCAACAGCTCTGAGTTTGACATGGCCTTGTATGTTAAGCAGAGATCGCCTCGGAGTAGACGATATGAGACAGTATAGCTGGAGTTTAAGGCGGTCAGCATAGGGCATCTGCTTTAGGCCTGTGAGTCTTTTAGTGAGGTATTTCTGCGGCCTTTCCAGTTGTTGCAGATGTCTTGAGAGGTACATACAAATGGGGCATTGATGACCTTCAAGGATGCATCTGCAGTCCTTACAAATGGGTTGTCTTGTCGTCAGGCAGCCCTTCGGTCGGCCGGATTCCAAAGTCTGGGTCTGGCCTCGGCTGGTGTTGCACTTCACCCGACGTCATAGCTGCAGCTTTTCGGGTATAAAGGCATCAGCCGATGCCATTTTCCCCAGTCTTTCTTGCCGCGTGGCGCCCGAAGCAGAAGCTGTTCGCAAGTGCCGGTCGGTCAGATCCAGAGATTACTACTACCGAATACTACTTCGAAGACTTCTAAAAAGCTAAGTACCCTGTTGGGGACACTTTCTTGCCTCAGCCGATGTCAGAAAAAGTGAATAACTGTTTAACTTGTGGGAAACAAATACCTCATAAAGATTTCCACTCTTACTGCTTACCGTGTTTAGGCCCAGACCACGATGTAGCAGCTTGTTTAGCCTGTGCTTCTTTCAACCGACGGACGCTTAGACGTCGGTCGGAGTTTGCTGAACAGTTTTTCTGCTCTGATTTGACATTATGCCGCCGGATCCTCCGACTTCACAAGTTGCTAAGAAACGCAAAGAAAAGGACCGACACTCGCGGTCCGCGGTTTCGGCCGAAACCGCGGTTAAGCAAACCGCGAGTGTCTCGGTTTCGGCCGAAACCGAGCAAGCGGTTCTAACTTCAGCCGAATCCATGCCTTCTACCGAGGCCTCTTCTAACCTGGTAGAATCGGCCTCTGAAATCCAACCTGCTGCTGTGGTTTCACAGGAATTATCGGACACCATTCCCTTGGATGTTTCAACCCCTGCACGTGGTGCTGCTAGGCCTCCTGCAGCCATGTCCATAAAGGCCTTTGCCAGGGCTAAAGCAGCCAAAACTTCTAAGTCTGTGCCTGTTAAGCCCCCCTCTCACAGGCCCAGCTCCAGTTCCCAAATGCTTTCTCTGGCAGAGGATCTCATCTCTTTAATAAGGGGATCCCAACCTCATCCAGACAGGGCCTCTCAACCACCTCCAGAAAAAAGACCTAGAGCAGAGCCCCCTGAGCCAGTGTCCTCGGATGATTATTCTGATGATTCAGACAATACAGACCATCCAGAGGCTCCTTTTTCTCCTTATGAAGACTCTGATGCTGAAGAGTCTATTCCTTCTGCCTCTCCGCCTGAGGAATTTTCCTTTGGGGAAACCTTACATGCCATGAGGGAGCAATTTCAATGGCAGGGACAAGATTTCTCAGACTCAAGGAAAAGGCTTAAGACCTTTTTGCATTTACCGCAACATAGGCCTTTAGCTATACCTCCAGTTCTTTCTGTTGTAGATGATGCATTTAATGATGCTTGTACTGCTCCTGATACTTTACCTCCAGCCCCTGCTAAGCCCGATAGGTTCTACAGGGTCCCGGACACACATCACCATTTATACAAGGCTCCTTTTGCAGATCCTGAGACTATCTCCCAGGGGCCTAAAGCAGTAGCATCTACCTCTGTTAAAAATCCTCTCCCCTCTGAAAGGGAGTCCAGGTCCTTAGAGAGATGGGGTAAAAAAGTATACACCTCTGCTACTCTGTCAGCTAGGGCATTGAACTGTCAGTTTCATATGATCCAATACCAGGAGTTTATGCTTGATCAGTTAACTAAGAAACTGTCCTCTGATGACTCTTTAGATAAGAAATATGTTCTTGAAATGGTGCATAACATTCAGCAGGTTAGTAACCATTCTTTAAAATGCGGCTATGATGCACTGCAGGCTTCCTTTAGATCAGCCATGACGGGCACAGTTATCAGAAGGCATGCATGGTTGAAAGAACAGGTCTTGCCGGATCATGTTAAAGCAAAACTATTAGACGCTCCTATGGATAAGGTCAATTTATTTGGTTCTCCTGCTCAGCAGGTACTGAAGAAAATGGAAGAGAAGGCAAAATCTGTACAAACAGTGAAAGATTTCTTACAGGTTCAGCCTCCAAGGTTTAGCAGGAACTGGCCTTCCAAAAATTGGTCCTTTCCAGACTCCTCTAAAGCACAGAGAGGCAGGAATAGGCGTTCAAGAGGCAGAAATCAATCCAGAGGTGGTGCCTACAGGGACGCCAGTGGCAGGGTAACAACCAGCGAGGCACAGACACAACTACTACCACTGCAACAGGACAATCACAGTGACTTGGCTCTGGCACCGCCTACCAGGGAACAGATAGCAGCACCCTTAGGCGGAAAGCTAGCCTTATTTTCAAAAACTGGCACTGCATCACAAGAGACAAGTGGATTTTGCAAACTATAGACCAAGGCTACAGGTTTCATTTCCATACTTTACCAGGAAAAAGAGGAATGCCAAACCTACCACCAAATCAAAAGACAGAAGCTCTAAAACAAATAGCTCAATTAGCAAGAATGAGAGCTGTGGAAAGGGTACCATCTATGGAACAAGGAAAGGGATTTTACTCCAGACTCTTCCTGGTACCAAGAAAAGAGAAAAATTGGAGGCCTATTCTCGACCTGTCCGCTTTAAACACATTCCTCATTGTTCCAAAATTCAAAATGCTGACCCTACAGCAGCTTTTTCCCATGCTGGGCAAGGAGTCCTGGCTGGTGACTCTAGATCTCAAGGAGGCATACCTGCACGTCCCCAAACGATCAAATTGCAGAAGATACCTCAGATTTCTTGCAGGATCAGAGCATTATCAATTCTCAGCATTGCCCTTTGGCTTATCTACTGCGCCCAGAGTGTTCGCGAAATGCCTGGCATCAGTAATCGCTCATTGCAGGCTTCAGGGAATTCAAATTTATCCATACCTGGACGACTGCCTGATACAAGCGGACAACAGAAACAAGCTAACAGAAGACTTACAAAGAGTCATTTACTTGCTGCAAGCCCTGGGATATACAGTCAATATAAAAAAGTCTAGGCTGATACCATCCCAAAGAATAACCTTCTTAGGTGCAGAATTGGACACAAAACAGATGGCATTCCTAACTGCAGAAAAACAAGAACAACTTCCTCTCTACTTCTTGGCATTAACAAAGCAGAACCAACTAACAGCAAGAAAAGTACTGCAAGCCCTGGGCTTCATGGCATCCTGCATAATCCTGGTCCCTCATGCCAGACTGCATATGAGAAAGCCACAGTGGTACCTGAAGAATTTATGGTCTCAACACAGGCACAGCCTAGAAACCAAAATACCACTAATCCCATGCCTGAAACAAGAGTTCCTATGGTGGGCTCAGGCATGTCAGTCAAACACAGGTTTGCCCTTCTATAGCATTCAACCAAGCCAAACCATCACAACGGACGCCTCAGACCTTGGTTGGGGGGCCCACATGCTGGACAAGTGCATACAAGGCCTATGGACTCAAGATCAGCTGCACCTGCACATACATCTAAAGGAAATGCTGGCAGTAAAACTGGCAATCCAGAATTTCAGATCATTCCTCCAAGAAGGGCAGTTGATAAGGACAGACAACACCACAGTCATGTGGTACATCAACAAACAGGGAGGCACACATTCATACCCTCTATGCCGGATGGCACTGGACCTATGGAATATGGCTCTGAGCTACAACATTCAGTTACAAGCAATTTTTGTACCGGGAAAAGAAAACATCTTAGCAGACATATTAAGCAGAACTACCACGGATGCTCACGAATGGATGCTACACCCGGACATCTTCAAGGCCATCACAAGGAAATGGGGACTACCACAAATAGACTTATTTGCATCCCCACTCAATCACCAGCTCAAGAAATTCTGCACAAGGACGTACCATCCACTTGCTTGGAAGGTGGACTCTCTATCCTTCAGTTGGAAAAGCCTGACAGCATATGCATTCCCACCTCTTCCTTTGATGCACAAGGTGCTATTGAAAATCAAAGAGGAACGTCCAAGGATCATTCTGATAGCTCCAGACTGGCCAAGACAACATTGGTACCCATTACTGAGGAGCATGTCTCGGTGACAAATGTGGACACTACCCCTGATCCCATTGCTGTTAACACAGAACGGCTACAACACCCTGCATCCAAACCTGAAAACTCTGCAGCTGACTGCCTGGAACATTACACAAGAGCAACTAACCCAAATTTATCCCAAAGGGTTAAAGACATTATCCTTGAGGCCCGCAGACCTTCAACAAGAAGGAATTATGCAGGAAAATGGAAAAGATTTCTCATTTGGAGTACTGAAAAGGGAAAAGATGTGTCAAAGGTAAACATTGCCAACATCCTGGAGTACTTGGCAGAGCTCTTCCATACAGGCCTGTCCTATTCCTCCATCAAGATACATGCATCAGCTATTTCTGCAGAATACAGCTTCGATCCCCCTGTCTTCTCGCATCCTCTGCTCAGGCAGTTTCTGAGAGGAATTAAGAATGTAAAACCACCTAGGAAACCACCATTGCCAGCATGGGACTTGAACTTTGTGCTAGAAAAATTGACACTTCCTCCTTTCGAACCAGCAGCAACAGCAGAACTACAATACCTATCCTGGAAGACTGCTTTCCTGCTGGCAATCACCTCAGCAAGAAGGGTTTCTGAGCTACAGGCTTTAATGGCAGTACAACCCTTCCTGATCTTCCATCAAGACAGTGTGTCCATGAGAACAAATCCTACATTTATGCCTAAGGTGGTATCCAGAGTGTCTTTAAACCAGGCTATCCACCTACCTACATTCTTCCCCAGTCCACAGAACAGGGGGGAAAGGCTGTTGCATACTTTGGATGTACATAGACAGTTACGCTACTACCTGGACAGAACCAAGGGCAATAGAAAAACTGACCAGCTTCTGGTAGCATATGCAACAGGAAGGGAAGGAAAAGCAATTTCAAAACAGACTATCTCCAAGTGGATAGGGAATTGCATCAGATTTTGTTACTCCTACCATGGAAAGCAAGCTCCACAGAACATCAGGCCTCATTCTACAAGGGCTACAGCCACTACCACAGCTTTCTTACGAGGAGTGGCTACCAAGGACATTATAGAGGGCGGCTACTTGGACCTCCGTGCATACATTTGCCAAGCATTATAACTTACCTTTATACTCAAGATCCTGAGCAGGGTTTGCCACTGCTGTTTTGCAAGGGATCCTAACTACACCATAATTTCTTCTTCCTCCTCCCCTAGTTTGGCTATGGTATTCTACCCATTTGTAAGGACTGCAGATGCATCCTTGAAGGACATAGTACAGTTTTGTACCTACCATAAATGTAGATGTCCGAATAGGAATGCATCTGCAGTCAGGATTACCCACCCTCCTTCCCCTCTGAGGTATTCCTAGGGTATTTGCCCATCTAATAGCTAGCTGGGGGGGGGATCTCTTATGGTGTATTTGTTTGTATATATGTACATACATGCTTATTTTTTGTGTTTGCCTGCTATTTGGAAACATTGGCATTTATCCAAAATTTAGCTATCCAAGAGGGCAACTGGCATCTGGGGCAAGAAACACTGAGGAAAATGGCGTCGGCTGATGCCTTTATACCTGAAAAGCTGCAGCTATGACGTCGGGTGAAGTGCGACACCAGCCGAGGCCAGACCCCAGACTTTGGAATCCGGCCGACCGAAGGGCTGCCTGACGACAGGACAACCCATTTGTAAGGACTGCAGATGCATTCCTATTCGGACATCTACATTTATGGTAGGTACAAAACTGTACTTTTTCTATGATGGGTCTAGTGAGGGATAAGTACAGTGGGACAATGACCTCCTTTTTTTCTGGATGAAGAGCCCTTAGTGATGAGGTGTGCTACATGGGATTTTCTGACTGTTGTGGCGATGTGGTTATCGAAGGTGAGACCACTGTCCACCTGTGTCCCTAAGTCTCTTTTCACACTTTCAGTGTTTAGTGTACTATCTTCAAATAATGGGTAACCTTCCTGAAGTGCCAAATTGTGCCAAATTGTAAGTTGCACCCACAGGCATTACCTAATGTAAAACTAAGGTTTATTCTCCTCTCAGATGTGAAAAACAGCTTGTGTGCTCTCAGGAAACATTAGCTTTTATTCTTAAATGAAGTGCACAGGTTGTCTTTAAATAAAACCAAATTATATATTGTTTTATTAAATGCATTGGAATGTTTAGATACCAGGAAAGCTTTTCTCTCCTGTTCACTTCCAGTAATTTAAATTATTATTATTATTTTTTTTTTTTTTTTTACTAAGCTTGTTGCCCTGGTACCTTTTAATTTCATTATTCTCTCATCAATGTTCAGATCTCCTGAGATTTTTTTGCTCGCCCCTGTCCGTTAGCTTTCCTCCATGGAAACATATATGAACAAAATGTACAGCTGCCCTGAGCAGACTTCTTATCTCACACAAACCATTTATTTTCTTAAGGAAAGCTTTTCATTACATCCAGTGTTCTTATTTTAATGTCCATTTGCTTACAAAAAAATGTTGGTAGGTTAAGACAAGGATATTAATCCAGACATTTATCTATGGAAAAGTAAGAGAAAACGTATCAACTCTGGAATATTATCTATGCACTTTTACACCTTATCCCCCTCCCCAACAAAGATTACATCATAGTAACTTAAACATGCTTTTGTCCAGCCTTTCCTGTCTTTTTACATTGAAGTGCCTACATTTCCTAGAACTGAGAGAGAAAAATCTTGTTTACTTTAGTGTCTTTAGCACATGCAAGAATTGCTGAAAATGCTTTGATATACAAGATGGAATTTATTATGAAATGTTTTATACAGATATAGTTAGGAACAAAAGTTTTTAGTTAACTCCTTCTCTTAATGGCCGTCTAAATATTAATGACATGAAGTTGGGTAAATGCATGAGATTGACACTTTATAATCTTATTTGTGCACTAATTTCATTGCTGCTGGTTTTACTGTTCATTTCCATATCCCAATCTCAGACTCCAGTTCAAGATGCTCCAGATTCTTCTAGTTAACTCTTGTGTTTTTTTCTCTCTCTCTCAAGCATTTTCCATTAGGAGATTGGAAAAGGTTTCGCTGGCAAAGTCTCTCCTTGACCTTTATTATCAGAAGAATGAGACGCAAAGTCCCCTTCTGTTTGATGACTCTGTTGGACAAACTGTTGTATTTCCTCCATAGCCTGTTCTGTATGAAAAAAAAAATGACTTTGATCCTCCAGGAAAACGTATTCTGAAGACAGGTTGATACAGCAGCTTGAATCTCATACCTGCCTCTTGACATTTGCTTCTCTTCTGCCTGGTGTACAGTAAATAATCCTTTTCCACAAACTGTTGTCTCCAATTTGTATTACTTTTCCCTTCTTCCACAGTTTTGTCAAGGTCATCTTTCTGCTAGTATGATTGCATCTCTAAAAATGCAGGTCTTGGCTGCTTTTTTGTGGCCAGGTTTAAAGCATAGACACAATGTGCCCTTTAAATTAACAAATCCTGCTGTGATATACCAGTCCAGTTGCTTATTTCTGCTTTCATAAAATTAATACAGTCTATTCTTTCAGTTTCTCCGGTGTAGTAGAAAGTCTCCTGTTTTGCCTGCGTGCTTTTTCCTGCAACTCATTTTTTTGTAACAGTGCTTATTGAGCAATGTCATACTCAGCTAGTCTTTTCTTCATTTTAATCTCTGATTTTTGCAGTTTTATCAGTTCATCTGAATAGCTGTATCTGAAGTAGTTAACTTCATTTGATCAGCAACCTGTGGGTATCTGATCCGATTCGGATTCGAGCCGGCAGCTTTCCTAGCCAAAGATCCAAGCTCCTCCCCCCTACCCATAATGCCCAGCCACCTCCCTCTAATTCCCAGATCTCGTTTGCCGCGGTTTCTGTAAGCATCTTAGAACGAGCTCCTAGCGTGGGTGTTGTGAGTTTAAGGCTTTTTATATACTTTTTGTGTCAAAAACACTTGTGTCTGGTTTCCTTCTCTCCCTTAGTATTTTGGGTAGTTTAAAACTTCTTAGTTTAGTTAAAGTTTATTCCCCCTTGTCTGTGTGTGAAGGTGTGTGCATGTGGGCCTATTCTTTTTTCATTTTTCTATAAAATGTCTGAAGGCCCAAAAGCTGTGTTTTCTAAATGCTCCGAGTGTGGCCATAAGCTGTCCCCAGCGGATGGCCACACTCTATGCGTTATTTGCCTGGGTGTTGACTACCTTTCTTCGGGCTGCACTGTTTATGCAGCCTTCAACCCCAAGGCTTTGAGGGATAGGAGGACAAAGCTAATCCTTTTTGGCCTTTTGCCCCCCCTGATTCCACTTTGTCCTCCTCCTCCTCTGTGGCGCCAGCTGCGGCTGCTCCACTTACCGCCTCCGATACCCTGGCCGGGACTCAACCTCCCTCTTTGGTTCAGGAGGAAAGGGACGGCAAAAAGAAAGACCGGAAGGACAAGGAGCAGGAGAAAGATAGGCACCGTAGCCACAAGAGGCAGTCCAAGTCAGCTCCATTGGCTCCACCATCAAAGCAGCTTGCTTCTCTCCTTAAAGTCTCCGGGCCTTCCCCCTCCCGGCTCCGTTCTCAACGTTTCTCGCCGGAGACCTGGTCACCTTCGAGGTAGTCTAGGTGGCCTTCCTGGCTGGCGTCGGTGGCCTTGTCCAGGTTAACGAGGAGTCTATCTGACGCATACATGGACCGGATGATGCGTCAATTTCTTCAGGCCCAGCTGCAGATGGGAGTGCTCTTGCCCCCCCGGGGGGGGGGACCCCTTTTTTCGCCCCCATTGCTCCTCCTCAGACCCGCTATCGGGGTTCGGAGCTGTTGGCGCCAGCAGTGTTAACTACTTCGGCGCAGACTGTACCCTCGAGTCTCTGATCCATTTTCGGATCCGAGCTCTCGGGGCCGTGAGTTGAGCGTCTGATCTGGAGTGGTCAGTGTACCTTCGGCTCCGTTGAGGTCGGAGCGCACTACTCTTTCGGATCCGATTGGGTCATCTCTGGCACTGATCCGCATGCCGGATCCGAGGGGACTGCTTTTCGGATCCTAGGGAGAGCAGTTCACCCTTGGCATTCGACATTGTGGAGAGGGTCCTTTCGAGGGGGTTCGAGGCCCCAGGCTCTTGCTACGGACCCACCCGCCATTCCCTCTCAGACGAGCCTGTATTCCATCATCTGGCCCCAGGGACAGCCTGCGCCTGCGTCCCAGATGGTTCCTGTAGAGGAACAAAACATTGTTGGTGAGCCCTCTTTGGACAGCCCCCCCGAGGAGGTCCCTCACAAACGAAAGTGCAAGAGGAGGCACTTGGACTTGCCAGAGTCCCTCACAGAAGACACTGACTTAGAGGAAGGGGAAGGTTCCCCAAGGTCACCCCCTCGAAGACTTCTCCTTTGGAGACATTATGGAAATGTTGCGCATTAAAGGGGGGTGGTCTGCCCAAAAACCTTCCTCGGGTGAGTCTGTGTTTCTGGAGGCATTTGACGCAGGCCCATCTACCTGTTGGGTGTCCCATCCCGCTGATCCCCTGGTGGACCTCATAACTACCAGGGCATGGAAGGAGCCAGACACTGTCGAGCCACTACCCAATAGACAGGACAGGATCCTCAGCCCCCCCACACACGGACAGGACAGTTTGGAGCAAGGGTGCCCCAGTAGATGCCATGGTGGTGACGGCTGCCACTAAAAAGGAATTGGCACAGTAGAGTTCTTCTGTACATCCTCCAGGCAAGGAGTCCCAGATGATGGACCGCCTCGGAAAGCGGATGTTCGCTTCAGTGACCTTCTCTGTAAGGTCACTGAACTATATGGCACATGTAATTCGGCTCTAGCGGGACCTAATCAGAGAGTACGCTGGATCACCCCCAGAGTCCATGTCGGCCGAGGACAAATGGACCTTCTCAGCTCGAATGGCCACTCTCAAGTTGATTACCAACACATTTATGCGGCTTCTCTTCCATGCCACGAAGGGAGCGGCTAGAGCCCTCGGAACAGGCGTTGTCTTATGTAGACAGGCCTGGCTCTGTCTCTGCGACTTTGTGGAACCCATCAAAGCGTCCTTCGCGAACGCCCCTTTTGACGGTTCTACGCTTTTCGGCAAAACCGTCCGCGGTATGCTTCTCCAGAGCGAGAAAGATGGGAAGACGTCTGCTGTCGGGATCTGCTACTCTGCTCCTCAGAGGTCCTACTCCAGGAACCAAAGAGGACAAAAGAAGATGTGGTTCCGGAAAGCTCAACAATCCCGTTTTGCTCCGGATCCTTTGTCCTTTAGAGGCAGAGGGGGGGCCAAAGAATTTCGGGTCGAGGGAACCCTTTTCTGATTGACCCGCGCAGCAACCCTGAGGGGTTGCCCGACTGCTCCTCTCTGGAGGCAGTCGGGGTGCTTCTCTGATCTCCTAGCACATTGGGAGTCCATTACGACAGATCGCTGGGTACTCCGAATCATATCCAGAGGCTATTCTATTCCATTCCTAACGTATCCTCCCTGGTCAGGGAGCCTCCCCGATGTCCCACCCAATCAGAGGGAGGTAGCAGCCTTCGAAATCAGAGAGCTGCTAAGAAAGAGCCATCCAGCACGTCCCCCTCGGGCAATCCGGATCAGGCTTTTACTCCAGGTTCTTTTTGGTGCCAAAAAAGACTGAGGACTTAAGACCGGTTCTCGACCTGTCCACACTGAACCTGTCAGTCGCCAAAGAAGAGACCTCTTTGCATATCAATGTCCTGGCGATGAGGGCAGTGCTTCTAGTGTTGCAGGCTCTCCATTCCCTTCTTCCTCCAGGGACTATTGCAATTCAAACAGACATGTCAGTAGTCTGGTACATCAACAAACAGGGGGAACCAGATCTTACCCACTTTGCCGAGAGGCCATGAGAGTGTGGGAATGGATGATGTCCACCAACTGCTTTCTCATAGCAACCCACATACCGGATCGGTCAAACATTCTAGCGGACAGGTTGAGTCGAACAATCCTCTCACCTTACGAGTGGTCTCTGAACCCAGTAGTAGCAGAACAAATCTTCCTCAGATGGGGTCAACCTTGCTGTGATCTGTTCACATCGCCTTCAAACACAAAGTGCAGCCCCCACCAGGGAAAGTCCCCAGAGACGCTTTGGTTCATGCTTGGCCATCCGGTTTATGCTTATCCTCCTCTTCCATTGATGACAAAATTCTTGCACTCTTCCATTGATGTCAAAAATCTTGCAGAAAGCTCGTCTGTTGGGGAGCAGAGTTATCCTCATAGCCCCATTCTGGCCTCACCAAACCTGGTTCCCATGCCTACGGTCTCACCTAGTACATCCTCCCTGGATCTTGGATCCCATTCTGGATCTGATTTCTCATCCCTTGGGATTGAAGACCCCCGACCTGGACTACCTCAAGCTCTCTGCTTGGTTGATCCAGTTCCGTTAATGGCTAGGACTCCCGGTATCTCATCCTCCGTTAAGGCCATCCTGTTGGCCACTCATAAACCTTCTACCAGGAAAATCTACAAGAGTAAATGGAAGCGTTTCTCTATCTGGGCGGAGCATAGGAATTTGGATCCTTTTACAGCTCCTATCCCAGCAGTCCTCGACTTTATCATCAAGGGGCTAGTTCTTCTACTGTTAAAGTTCAGTTGGCAGCTATGTCCCACTTACACGTTGGAAACAGTTTTGGCCCCCTAGCTGCCTTTAAGATTTGCAAGACATTCCTGAAAGGAACTTTTCTGTTAAGACTCCCTGTTAAAGATGCGGTTCTTCCATGGGATCTAACCCTAGTTCTTCAGGCTCTGACTGGTCCCCCCTTTGAGCCTGCAGCTTCAGTCGACTTAAAATATGTATCTTGGAAAACTGCCTTGGAAAACTGCCTTCCTGATTGCCATTACCTCAGCTAGGAGGATATCAGAGCTTCACGCTCTTTGCAGTAAGCCTCCATACATCCTCTTTCATAAAGACAGAGTTTCCTTCAGGACTAATCCCTCCTTTCTGCTTAAAGTGGCTTCAGAAGCCAATATCAACCAGTCCATCAATCTACCTGTCTTCTTTCCTAATTATCAGAACAAAGGAGAGTATAGACTTCATTGTCTGGATGTACATAGATAGTTGCGATTATACTTAAACAGAGCAGCCGAATTTTGAAAATCTGATCAACTCTTTGTGTTATTTGCTAAATCATGTCTGGGTAAGCCAGTGACTAAAATAACCTTAGCTAGATGGATTTCCCAATGCATCCTTCTCTCATACAAAAGCTCTGGTAGACCTGAGCCCCTGAGGGTTCGAACCCATTCTACCCGTTCTGTGGCTACATCTGCTGCCTTCTCGTCAAGGGTTTCTTTGGATGACATTTGCTCAGCAGCTACTTGGGCTTCCTCTCATACCTTTATTACACGTTATAAACTGGATCTAATATCCAGAGGACGTGCATCTTTTGGCTCTGCAGTGCTCCGGAATATCCTTCCATGAGGACCTCCCTCTGTCCCACAGGTTGCTGATCAAATTAAGTTAACTACTTCAAATAAAGAAGTTATGTACTCACCATAACGTTCCATCTGAGTAGGTAACTTCATTTGTCAGCAACCAACCCTCCCTCCATCCCCCGGACCTTCAGTTCATTCTTGAAGGATCATGATACGTCACTTTCCAGATGACATCAGGTGAAACATTCAAGTAGTCTTTCCTTGTGTTATAGTAATGTTCTATGACACTATGGCGAACTCGATCTGAGGGTTAGAGGGAGGTGGGGCATTATGGGTAGGGGGAGGAGCTTGGATCTTTGGCTAGGAAAGCTGCTGGCTCTGATCCGAATCGGATCCGATACCTACAGGTTGCTGACAAACGTTATGGCGAGTACATAACTTTTTTTTAAAGTTGCTTCTATTTTTTCTAGCATTTTGTTATTTGAGTTGATGTACTCATTTAATGTTTTGTATATTTTAATCAACTCTGAGCACATTTTCCTCCACATCTCATTATTAAGGGTTTTGCATCCTGGAAGAAAGAGGTCATTGTCTTCCTCTACTCTTCCCTCAGACCAATCATAGAGTACAATGCCCCATTTGGCATGTACCTCACTAGACACCTGCAACAACTGGAGAGGCTGCAAAAGTACCTCAAAAAGAGGATTCTAGGCCTTAAACATTTGTCCTATATGGACAGACTAAAAAGAACTCCCAACAATTCTCTGTCTCATATCGCCTACTTT